>NW_024503346.1:804988-1051008 GCF_017590055.1 Onychostruthus taczanowskii | reverse complement strand
GGCCCGCAGCCGCGCCGCCGCTGCCCCCGCCATGGCCGCCGCCGCCGCCGCCCGCCCCGCCGCTTCCGGCGCGGCGCCGCGTCACTGCCGCCATGGCGGCGCGGGGCCCCGGCCGCGTCTCCGTGCTGCTGCCCACCTACAACGAGCGCGACAACCTGCCCCTCGTCGTGTGGCTGCTGGCGCGCACCTTCGGCGACAGGTAGCGGGGCACGGCCCGGGGCTGCCGCGGGCCGGGGCTCGGAGCGGGAGCAGCGCTCCCGGAGCGGGGTTGGCAGTGCGGAGTGACAGCTGTGCCTGTGGGGCTGGGGAGCGGCCGGCCATGCAGTGAGCCGGGGCGGCACGGGCGCGGAGGGCAGATCACCATCCGTGCGCACACAGGTGTGCCTGGCCCGCAGCGAGGCACAGGCCACTTGGCTGGGGATCCCTGCCAGGACATCCAGTCCAGCTCCGTCCCCACCCTGTCCCCTGCCCCGAGCGCTGAGTGCCACCTCCAGCCCCTCCCGGGACACCTCCAGCCCCTCCCGGGACACCTCCATCCTTTCCCGGGACACCTCCATCCTCTCCCGGGACACCTCCATCCTCTCCTGGGACACCTCCATCCTTTCCCGGGACACCTGCAGCCCCTCCCGGGACACCTCCAGCCCCTCCCGGGACACCTCCATCCTTTCCCGGGACACCTCCATCCTCTCCTGGGCCACCTCCAGCCCTTCCTGGGCCACCTTCAGCCCTCCTGGGACACCTCCACCCTTTCCTGGGCCACCTTCAGCCCTCCCGGGACACCTCCAGGGATGGGCACCCCAAACCCCCTGGGCAGCCCCACCTGCTCATTGGGAAATCATTCTCGTTTCAGTGGGATCGACTTTGAAATTATCATCATAGATGATGGAAGCCCGGATGGGACACAGGAAGTTGCTCAGCAACTGGAAAAAATATATGGATCAGATAAAATAGTGAGTTGTATGTTCAGTAATATTTTTTTCTGTTTTTTTTTTTTTTTTTATTGGAAAGTGCTGTAAGTCCTTGAGAGCCGGGATGGATTCCCTGGATTCTGCCCTTTCTTCACATCCTCAAACAAGTGGTTGTACACCACTTTAGTCAGTGTAAGCTCAGGATAGTTCAGAATGCTGCATTCTGACCAAATATGCAAGATCAGGGATTGTTTGCAAAGCATTGTCAGTCCTTGGTGCACTGCTGTGTGCTCCTGAGCAATGACTGCTGAGTTTTGCTGTACTGGGTGCAGGCCTGAGGGGAAGATGGGGTTTGGATAAGATTTAATTTCATTTTAATTGACTGCAGGAGTAAGGAAATTGGAAAGATGAAAGATGAGCTTATGATTTATTTTTAATCTGTCTCGTTGCATTCCTCAAGAACAGGAGTTTTTTATTTATTTTTTAATCTGTGTAATTTATTACTGCATAATCCTCGGTTTATACAAGATGCTGTCATTTACTTAGTGGCAGTCAGATACTTTTCCAGTCTGTTACTGCATAAATGCCAAGTTTTTTAAAGTATTTCTGGACTAAGTTGCAATTATGAAAATTGTTTTAAGAAAAAAATATATAGGGAGTTTAGAGTATTTTAAAAAATTGTATGTCAAGTCATTTACGTGTTTTTTATATCTCCTGTAGCTTCTAAGACCCAGAGCAAAGAAGCTGGGCCTGGGTAAGTCCTTATTAACTCTGATTAGTAAGAGCAAATTAAAGAATCTGCTGTTTACTTTGATTGATCCAGCATATAAAGGTCCTGAGAAAATCACAGTAAAGCCCAAAAGCAGAAACGCATTTTCATCAAGTTGTTTGTAACCAACAAGCTTTAAAAATGACATGAAAATCCCAGAGTGTTTCTAAAAGGTTTCCCAGAAGCTCAGCCCAGCTCTGGCTCCTGCCCTGCACCCCCAGAGCCCAGCATGGGGCTGGAGGATTGGTGATGATTTGGAGCCCACTCCTGTTTGCTGAGGCTCCTGAGTGCAGGGGCTGCTTTGTAAATGACATTTCAAGTCGTGGCCCATCCTCAAGTGAAGTTTCTCTGTGCATTTCTCTGTTAAAAGAGTGAGAAGAATTATTTGTGTTTCCATCAGGCACTGCTTACATTCATGGAATGAAGTATGCCACTGGGGATTTCATCGTTATCATGGATGCTGACCTCTCCCACCACGTAAGGCTGCATTTCTCTGGGAACAGCCTGCTCTAATTCACTTCTCACTGGCTGCTGTTATTTTACCCCTGCCCTTTTTTTCTCATCTGTCTTTCTTTCATTTCAGCCAAAATTTATTCCAGAGTTTATCAGGTAGGTGCTGATTATAGTATGGAAGTTGATCTTTATAAATTATTTATGAGTAAGCCTGTGAAATTCTATGCCATAGTGGGTAAAAGATAATTTTTAGATTCCCTGAAGTAGCTCTTTACAAGAGAACAATTATGAGATGTTTGAATAATGCTCATAGCCACCCTAACTATTGCTTTCCTCTCTTCTTATTTGTTCAGAAGTTTGTAAAATACAGATTTGGTAGTGAAAGAGTGATTGTTCTTACTCTGAAATTTGAACTTTGAAACATTCCTCCAGTTTTTCTGATAAAACCAATTGTTTACAGAAAGCAGAAAGAAGGCAATTTTGATATTGTATCTGGAACAAGATATAAAGGAAATGGAGGAGTGTATGGCTGGGATTTGAAAAGAAAGTTGATCAGGTTAGTACTTTTCAGCTCTTCACACAGAAATCTGTTACTTGTACATAATAATTCCAAGCACTCCATCCCTGTAGCAGAACTGCTGTACTGTGACACTGCAGAGTCCCACTGAGCAGCAGAAGCCCCCACCACTGGCCAGGTCTTTGGCTCACATCCACCAAGAAGGACTGGAATGATGTGGGTGGGCTGGGAAAATGGGCTGGAACAGTGGCCTCAGGCTGGGACAGACATCCAGGGAACAAGCTGAGACTGGCAGGTGTGAGGGACACCCTCAGCCTGCCCAGCTGGAATGCTCCTGTCCCTCCCAGAGAACAGGCAGATGTTCTTGTTGATTTATTTATCCTGCAAGGAATCCAGAGCACAAGCTCTGTTGCGGTCTGATCTGGAGCTGGAGTTGGATTGTTCCTGGTTTTTCGTGGCTGGAGTAAGTGCACATCTTTTTGTGCTAAACAACTCTGACATGGATGTTTTCTTTCACAGTCGTGGAGCCAATTTTCTGACTCAGGTCTTGCTGAGGCCAGGGGCATCAGATCTAACTGGGAGTTTCAGGTAGGACCTGGTTTGCAATTCCTAAAGTTTATTGGAAATTAAGAAACTGCTGGACGAGGAACTGGAGTAAGAACAGATGTTCTTTACTGTGGGCTGTGAAATCTGTTTGGAAAGGGTGGAAGAAACAGTGGATTAGATTGCAAGAACTGCTGCTCCCACGACCTCGTTAGGGAGTTTATAAATAGTAATGAGCTGAGTGATTGCAGTTCAGATTCCTACACTCTGTCTGGATTTCTCAATTCCAGAAACTGGGCTTCAGGCTTTATTTCCTTTGGAATTGCTTACAGGTTGTACAGGAAAGAAGTCTTAGAGCAGCTGATGGAGAAGTGTGTTTCTAAAGGATACGTTTTCCAGATGGAGATGATTGTGCGGGCTCGGCAGCTGGGATTCACCGTTGGGGAGGTACGGGCCAAGCTGGGATGGGTGCATGTGCTTCCCTCCCAGGGGACACACATTGCTCACTTCTGGGTAATTCCAAAATGCAGCCAAGATTTTAAATTAATACCAAGAAATTACATGTGTAGAGTTCTGGTTTTTCAGCTTTGTCAGGTGAATGCCAGACCTGAAGTGCAGTTATTTATTCCCCTCTTCCTGCTGCCATTCCTTCAGCAGCACACAATTTTACAAGGTTCTTCAAAGGAGAGAAAGAAGTCAAAATACACCACAAAGCTGCTCTGAGCCTTTTCTTCCCTGCTTCCTATTGTACAGATATCTCTACTCAAGTCTTTACAAATTATTTCATTTTTCCAGCAGCCTGATTCTATTTCAGATTTGTTCTCTGTCAACTATTGCCTTGTTATTTTCCAACTTTTCAGCTCTCACACTTTCTGCTTCTAAACTCCTTGAATGTGCTGTCTACAGTCAATGAAAAAACTCCATGCAATTGTTAGATTCTCTATCTCCAGCAGCCTGCTGCCTTTTTTATTTCACTGAATTGCTCTTGCTGCATCTTTAAAGATGCTTCACTGGGAATCTCTCTGCAGGAGAACCTCAGAGCCAGTTCTTCATCCTTGTTTCCAGGGCTATGAATTGTCAGAGAATTGTGGTACTTGTACTTCTCTCTCTAAACTTCATGTGTGGCATTTCTCCATCAACACAGGGTAGAGCATTTCCTCCCAGCAAAGCAGCTCTTTTCTCCCACCTTTTTTGCTTGTGGAACAGCATCCCAGGGAAAAAGATTTCTTCGGCAAAGTTGAGAATTGAGATTGAGCTGTGCCATTTTTAAAGGAATAAATGGCTGATGAGAACTCAGACAAGCTGTACCTGAAGGGTTGCATGCACACCTCTCCTGTTCTGCTGTACTTCACCAGGTGTGCAGTGTCCTCCAGCACATGGAACAGAGCCTGAGACCAGTGAGGGAACCTCTTGTGCAAGGAAAGCAGAAGCCCAGAAACAGCTCAGTGCTCAGTTCCTGTGCTGAAGGGTAACACTGGAGTCCCCTCATTAGATGAGATATTAACTATCCTTCATCCTGGTCAGGAAGTGCCACTTGTGCCATCCTGCCCTGTCCTGCCACATGCTCAGTGACTTCTGCCCGTTTCCTGCAGATCAGCTGCCTGGGGTTGCCAGGATTGTCACTGGGATCATCAAGGTGACCCTGCTAAGACAGCAGAGTCATTGCTGAGTCTCTCTGCCTGCCTTTCTGGGCATCTTCTTCCCATCTTCTTGTCCTTGGCTCTTTTCTGTCTTGGCCTGACCTGCTGGAATCGTGAGAGACCCTCTGGCACACAGGCAGGGGGCTGGGGATTCATGTGTTCCTCTTGCCAGATGATTTCTCATTGACACTGCCAGCAAAACACCAAGCCAATTTTTTAGTGCCTATTGCAATTGCAATTCTTTATTTTAGTTCCTGAAGTATTTCAATTTTGCAGACAAACATTATGGAAATGGTTGGATATTCTAACACAGGGTTGGCAGAATGTCCTGTCACCATGTGTCCCTTGTGTGTGCTCAGAGGAGTGAAAGAAGAATGTTCCCAACATGTCATGAGCAGTGAGTTCATCTGGACAGTGTCACTTTGTGAAGGAGACCAAAATTAACGTGTTAAATGCCCGTAAATGCTGCAGATAATCCACAAAATGGCCAAAGACTGATAAAAACAGGTCTTGTACAATAGGCACTATCATGTTCTGAAGTCCTCTCCCAGCCAGGAGAGGCTGGAGCTGTTCTGTGCTGGAGGCAGATTTGTGCTTCCTGAGGCACTGACTCAAAGGCTCTGAGTTTGGCTGACAAGGAAATGCTGCAGGCTTTGTGAGCTTTTAGCATGCTCTGCCTGGGTGGATCATCCAGCCGTGAGTAATGGCTTTGGATCAGCTTGAAAGGTGATAAACAAGTAATTCCACACTCCCCAGCTGTGGGGCACCACTAAAGGCCCTGCTGAGAACTGCCACGGAGGAGCCAGCCTGGTGCTTGCCTGCTCCCCATGCCTGAACAAGCTCCAGCTCAAGGGCCCTTCTTTTGTTTCCAGAATTTCTGATGGTTTCAGTTTTGAGCCTCAAAACCAATTCTGCTTGTTTCAACAGGTTCCCATCTCGTTTGTGGACCGTGTCTACGGAGAATCCAAACTGGGAGGCAACGAAATTGTCTCCTTCCTAAAGGGGCTCTTGACCTTGTTTGCTACAACCTGAGAGTTCATCCTAAAATAATTTTGCTAGACAAACATTTTCTGATGTCTGTGTAGATTTAAACATACAATGGCAAAAGCTTGGTAATTTGTGTGGTGGCCAGAAGACCTGCTGTGACCTAACAATTAAACACCATCACCAATAAATCAAACATTCTGCAGCCCAGAACGCTCCTTCCGACACAAATGGACTGGATGTTAAACTAAAAATTAATAAAGGCTAATGCTTTTCTATTTTTGTAAGAATAATTGTCTTAATAAAGAACACAAAGCTAAATGATCTTTTGCATTTGGAAATGAATCATTATCAGCAGAAGCTAAGGATAATTTTGAAATAAAGACGAGCAAGGACAAAAAAACCCGGAACGTGTCCTGTCTTTGTACTGTGGTTTGTAGATATTAATTTAAACAGATACTAATTAGTGTCCTTCCTTTCCCTCAGCACATGTACACATTGTCATGAAGCAGCTCCAAAGAACTGCTCATGGCTGGGGCAGTTTAAGAGAACTGTGAAACTGTTTAAGAGCAGTTTAAGAGTTCAGTGTTTTGTGCCTAGACTGGGAAGAAGGAATATTCTTTGGATAGGAAGGGGAACCATCTGTGTGGAATAATTTTGTGTTCTGCTTGTCCAGAAGCAGATGAGTCCCTTTCCTTCTCTTCTTTAGAATCTAAACCTATTTGGAGTCTGTGAAGTGGGACCCCAGCAGGTTTAGGGGAACAGAAGACCTCATCCACTCATGCTTCCCTGCCTTAGTGGGATCTACAAACACACATTTCACCACACACCATGGAATCACACACACATTTGGCTTTTCCTAGCAAAAGAAAGCCTTGTGATCTTGCTGTTCTCCAAATGTTAGTAACAGACTTTAATGGAACAGCACTTCTAGAATCTTTGAGGATCAGGTGCTTGGAACTCCATATAATGTCTTAAATATTCATGTACTAGGGATTATTTAGTGGCATTTTAATTCTCAGTTCCTTAATACCATTGCAATACTCGCCTTGTTTTGGCCACCACAAAACACTGACTTGACATTTACCGAGAATTTTTCATTTTATGTCCTTGGCTTTACAGTTCCACATAAATCAGCTTTTCTTAATTACATCCATATTCATTTCCTAGGAAGGCACAAATACTCTGCTAATGCACTTTCTCTATTATACTTTCTCAGGAATCTGTGTCTGCAAGCACTCAATCATCTGGCAGGAGCAGGAGCTCTAATTGCTTCCTGGCTCCATCAGTTCAGAGCAGGGCTGGAGCATGCTGAATGCAGGGGGAGAAGGTAACTCACGTGTGGCACTGTGCCTTCCCTGTCCCTGAGCAGATTTAGGGGGTCAGGCACAAGGCCCAGGAGGGAGCTGAAGCTGGGACAGCCACTCAGACCCCAAGGACTGGCTTATTTGTGTTCTGGGATGTGAGTCCAGAGTCAGTCCCACATCCCTAGGTGCTCTCTTTGGTGAGGATTTGTCTGCTCTGAGCTTCAGGGGTTCAGCTTCACTTTTGCTTTGGGTTTTTGACAAAATCTGAGACTTTAACCTCAGCCTGCAATGAAGATGAACCTCGCTGGCAATATAAACACTATAATCAAATAGAATTTCCAGTGGACTCTGTAGAAATCCAAGGCTCCACAACCTTCTGCATATCAACAGTAAAAAATAATGATGACTAATCAATAATATTTATTTGAGGGTCTATCAGGATCCCAAGTACAAGCCTGGACTGAAATCTTGGCAGAAATGAATTCAGTAACAGCTTGCCTGCTGAGTTCAGTGCAGGGATGACTTCAGCAACAGATTTCAGGGGCTGGCATTCCAGAGCTGAGGCAAATGCTGATACCAGGATCAGCAGGAGCAGGGGGTGTGCAGGGGACAGCACTGCTTATCAAACTCCTCCTTGGTTTAAAACATGTTTACTGCCTCCCCTGTGCCATGCTGCAGGAGACATGGGCAAAGAGAGTAACTAGTGCCAAGCACAGCAGCACTGAGCATCATCTCCTCCTCTGTCCTGCCACATTTTACCCTCTCTCCCCAGGCATTGTGGCAATTAAAAACTTTCTTATGGACTGGTTGTTACTGTTCAGGGGGAAATATATTGGAACGAGAGAGAGAAAAACAAATTGCACCTTTTACTCCAAAACTAGATCTGAAAACTCAGCCACTGAGAGGGATTTCAACAAAGCAGGGAGCATAAGATGGGAAGTTATCCCTGCAAGGTGGTGGCACTGACTGTTCAACACAAACTGGCACCAGTGCTGGCAGGTGTCTGAGCAGCACAGGAGCTGGGTGGTCTTAAAGATCATGGTGAGACACTGGTCCTAATGCTGATTAACTTACTTGTATTTATTATATAATTAATTATGCTGTGTGTAAAACCATCAATAGTTGTCTTCATTATTTTGTATTTGAATAAAACCCAAGCAGGACACTGCTCCTGAACCAGTACTAGGATGAATCTGGTGAATCTGGGCACGGTTTTGACCTGAAGCAGCAGCACAACCCACGTGCAATTAAACCTATTTAGCTTGGGAGTGCTAATTGTCTCCCCTCTGGTGTGAAGTGTTTAGTCTCTTAGCATGCAGTGATGTTACTGATTTTTCCAGTGGCTGTATTGTGAGAAACAATACCCACTTCTGCAATAGAAAAAGTAGATTAAGACTATTAGCATCAACTTCTGTTTCATTTTGTTCACTCTGTACACACAGGAGAAAAATGGTGTCAAGACTCCTTTTCTCCTTCTTCCCCACTGCTTGAATTTTAGCTTTACCATCAATCTTTTCACACAAACTTTGTAAATTCTCGTTTTTCTCCCCCAGCTCTCTGCTGACAGCTGTCACACTGCAAACCACCACGAGACCCCCCCTGAGCTGAATGAGAACAAGATCTTGCCCACCATTCAGGACTGCTGTCACACCCCCTCTCATCCTTCCCCCACTTTCCCAGCCCTGTCATTGCAGATTTTACCCGAGGCAGGCAGTGCCTCCCTCCTGCTCCAGCTTCTGCTGCCACATCTCCTTTCCCCTACCCTAAAAACCTCTGCCTGCACCACCCCTCTTGTGCACTGAGTGTTTCTGCCTCCTGACACTCTCCTTTCTATCTGGGTCCAATTTCATGCCCTCCCATGCCAAATTCCAGTTTCTAAACTCTTCTCAAATGGTTTTCCACACTGTAATCATGGACTGAGTACCAACATCATGGCTGAGAGTGTTCCCAGCTGGAAACTCCTTGATTTGCTGCTCTGGGGGGACTCTCTATCCACCTCTATCTCCATCCCAACCTTCTCTTATTTTGTCTTCTGATAAGAATATACAGCAAGATATAAATTTACTCAGATATCTTCACTTGCTCGCAGCATTCAGGACAGGGAATGATGCCCAACAACCTGTTCAGTTCTCCTGTCTGGATTCCAAGTCTCTGTGTTTGAGCTGTTGTGTCCTTTGCACAGATCTTCGTGTTGTGTTCACTCCCTTAAACAGCTCTCAAATATCATTTCTCTCTCCAGCTGCATTATCATGTCCCACTACACTCAGTTCCTCCAACCTTCAGACATTTCTGCTTACTCAAATCCAGCCCCTAGAGCAGGTCTGTGCGTGGCTCTTCTGGAGCTGTTGTATTTTTTGTATTAAGTGATGGCTAAAAAGTGGTCAGTGGCAAGGCACAAATAAAAAAGTGTTGAAATAGGAAGGTGCTCAGGTTTGGGGCTGTGTATTTTAGGCAGGAGCAGACTGGCTCAAGCAGCCATGAAGTTAATTGAGAGTTTCTGAATATGGTCCTGGCTTAGCAACGCTTTGAAATGTTTCCCAACATGCTTCAATAACATGCTTCAATAATTGTGCCATCAGAGAAAAAATATCTACTCTTGGAAGGCAAAATTATGTTGTTGTAGGAAAACCAAACCAGCTCTCTTTGCTTTCCTTCCTTGAGACAGATTCCACACATGTTTCAGGGAACTCTCACAGTACCTCAGCTCTAGGGGCTCTTTAACACCAAAGCACCAGCTTTGTTTTGGAAGTTTTGTGTATTTCCTGGGTTTTTTTTCACTTACATTTCCATGTAAAAAGATTTTGTGGCTTCCTGACTCTTATGACCACGGATGTGAAGATGCCCTGGGAGCACCCAGTGAAACCCAGGTGTGACTTGCAGTGACAAGCAGGGGATTTCTATGTCCCACTGAGCCAGAAAGTCCCAAAGCAGAGACACAATAAAATGTCACCAAATTCTTCATGAACACGACTTCAGTGAATTTTGAAAACAGCATGTACAGATTGTCAGGACACCAGTCACCTGAAAATGCAGGAGATCCTTAAGTTCCATGAAGTCTAAAGAATTGGTGACAACTTTTCTCTGCTTCTATACTTCAGGCAAGGAATTAAATTTCCTTTCTAGCATTGTGAGGCTGAACTCCAGTGTGTCACTGAACCAGAAAGGGTGTGAACATTAAGGATGGAGGGAATTACACTTTACTTCCTCTTCCAGGTGCTTGTGTCTTTCTGCAGTAACAAAATCCATCCATCCCTTTCACTCCTAGAAGGCTTTTTAGAACTCATCCTTGTTTGTTGAAGAGATCTTGAGCAGTGTCATGATCCACAAGGTACAATGGCATGCGGGGTCTTGTCCTGATCCAGTGTTCCTGCTGCAAAATGGGATGTGCAGTGGCTCTGCACAGGTGTGTGAACACTGCACAGGGCTCACCAGGAAGATCACAGCCCTGCCTCTGGGCGCTGGCTTCTTCTCAGGCTGTTAACCCAAAACGTGAAGGCACACGGAGGGATGGATTCCTGCGCAGGGCTCCATGTTCCTGGTGGGCGCCTTCCAGCTCAGCACATTCTGTGGTTCTGCGGCTAATTCGGATTTGAGAGCGCGGCAGTGTGTAGATCACCCAGCTCCCGTGTGGCCTCACAGAACCCCCTGCTCAGTGCCACTGTCCCAGCCCATGGCGAGCCTGGCAAAGGGTGTCCCAGGGAGGCTCCCACGCGGCCATCGCCTCACACGACGCCTCCTGCCCTCCCTGGGCTTGGGCCCCTCCCTGGGCACAACCCGGGAGCCAGCCGGGCTGGCAGGGACTCTGGCTCAGCTGGTGCCAGCTCCTGCTCCAGCAGGGCCACCCAGAGCACACGGCACAGGACAGTGTCCAGACTGTTCTGGAATGAGACTCCACAGCCTCTCTGGGCTCTGCTCAGGGCTGGGCACTGCCCAGGGCAGCAGCTCTGCCTCCTGTGAGGGAATTGCTGGGCTCAGGCCCTGCCCGTGCCTCTGGGGCCCGGAGCAGAGCCTGGGCCCGCTCTGACCTCTGCACACAGGGACAGCCAGGGCTGAGGGCCCCTCTCAGCTGGGCTCCTCTCCAGGCTGAGCAGCCCCAGCTCCCTCAGCCTTTCCTGGGCACCGAGATGCTCCAGGCGCTGCAGCATCCCCGCGACCTCCGACGGATGGACACGGCAGGCCCCGGCGGCCTCGAGGCCGGGTCGAAGGCCGGTCGGGCCGGGCTGGCAGAGCAGAGCAGAGCAGAGCAGAGCTCCCGCCGGACAATGAGTCCCGTATGCTAATGAGGGTCTGGCGTCACTTCCGCTCTTTCTCGGCCGCCATCTTGGCCCGGGCAGGCTCTGGGCAGCGGGACCCGGCTGTATTGTCTGAGGGGCCCGGGCGCTGCCCCCGCCCGCGCCCCCGCCCCGGGCACCCAGCCCGCCCTCGCTGCGAGGAGAGCCCGGTCAGGTAGGTGCGAGCGCGGGTCCGCGGTGCGACCCGGGCGGGGACAGCGCCCGACCGCCCCCTCCCTCCCCCGGGCATCCCGCGCCGTGCCCGCCGCCCTGCCCGCCGCACCGGGCGTGCGGAGCTGGCAGCGGCCCCTCCCCGCCCGCACACATGTTGAGGAGCCCCGGCGGCTGCGGGAACCGCGGCGCTGCTCCCTCCCCGCCGCCGGCCCCGGCCGCCTCCCTTCCCCACACGGACGTGTCCCGGCAGCCCGAGGGAGCGGGACCGCTTGCTGCCGGCCGCGTCCGGCATCCCGGTGTGCAGCTGCACCGGGCCCCGCCGGCGGAGTTGGTGCTGGAGCGGCGCCGGGGATGCGATGAATGGGAGCAGCCGAGGGGTCCCTGCCCGCGGGAAAAGGCGGGAGCCGCCGCTGCCATCCCGAGCCGCAGCTGCGGGATGGAGCGCCGTTACCTCACCCATCCCTGCCCCGGGCTGCACTTACCGACACCGGTTTCTCAGACAAAGGCGGGGGGGACACCAAACCCGGTGCCTCGCAGCCGCACCGGACAGATAACCCCCGTGCCACGCACCCCCTTCCCCCGGCGGCCGCGGCCCGAGCGGGGGTTCCAAAACAAGCGGCGGTGCGTGCGCGGGGTTGTGGGCGCACCCCCGGTGCCTCCGGGCAGCGGCCGCGGGCGTGACACCCCCGGCCCCCCCCCGAAATCCGCCGCAGCCCGGCCNCGGGCCCGGCTCGTGTCACCGCCCGGCCGGGCCGTCCGCGCACCGGGGGGGTGCCTTTGTCTGCCCCCGCAACGGAACTGGCCGCTGCCAGGTCTTGATGGTTGTTAGGTGTATTTAGGCCGTTTGGTAGGTGTCAGAGAGGTTTGTGTTCCTTGTGGAGAAATCCCTCTTTTTCTTAAGTTGTGGGTTGTTTTGTTTTTTTTTCCCCCCCTAGCTGTGTTTCTGTTTATTTTTGCTGCTATTTTCTGTTTCTGTTTGGAGGTGTGAGGTAACGGAGGCAGAGGATTCCCGCCTGTCGGGGTAGCATGGACCGACCTTAGCTGGCTGCTGTGCAGCTCAGCCCTGTGTGCCTCAGCAGTGCTCCCTCCTGCAGGGTCTCCTGCTTGGAAAACTTTCACTTCAGGACTCTGCGAACTCATAATCACAAGTTGTCATCCTTCTAGGTGAGAAAGATGGATCAGTCTGCTTAAGAAACAGAAAAGCCTTCTTTTTTTTTTCTGCTTTTAATAACAAACCAAAGCTTGGTTCCTTTGCAGATGTGCAGTTGCAGATGTTGGGCAGTAATTTGATATCAGTAGATGGACAGCTACCATAATGTGTGCTGAAATCTTAAAAGAGACATCAGAAGAGAAACACCCTGTTTAGACAATTGCACCAGATGCTGATGGGTTGTAACATAATGGTTACCTTTTCTGAAGATTATTACAGCAAATACTTCCAACGTCAGTCTAAACAGAGATGTCCTTTTTGACAGACAACCAATAACTTGTTCTCCAAAACTGACACTAAGCTAGATGTTTTTGCACTGTTTTTGGTGGTTAGCTGCCCTGTGCTCAACTTAGCATTATTTCTTAGCTAGCATTCAAGAGTGACTTTTTGGTATCCAGTAGACATGAGATGCTCCCAGGGGACATCTCTGAGATCATTGAAAACTGACACCGTTTTAGTGCCCCATTACTAAAAGTAATTTTTTTTTGTTTGATTTGAAGCACTGGTCGCTCAGACAGGTTTGTGGAAGGCATCCCTTTAGGTCACCACACTAAAAGTAATTTTTTTTTGTTTTGATTTGAAGCACTGGTCCCTCAGTCGCTCATGTGGAAGGCATCCCTTTAGGTCACCACTATTTCTGCTTCAGGCTGTGCTGTCATGAAGAGCCTGCAGTTCGGTTGTGTTCAGCTGAGGGAGGGAGGGAGGTGGCTGCTGTTGGATGTGCAGGGGAAGGTGAAAGGTGGCTCCTTTGCCTGTAGGTGAGACAGACCTGGTGTCACAGCTGGGAAAGAAAAGTCTTCACAGGAAAGAAAAGAAGAGGAACTTCCTGACTGTTTTGGAAAGTTCATGCCCCGCAGTGTTAAGCATCAGCTGCACAAACACAGCCCCCAGGAAGGTGTGTGTGCTCCTCAGGCTGAGAGGAGGAAGGTGATGGGTTTTCTGGTGTGTAGGGCAGAAGTTGCCAGTGGTCAGAAGTGCTCCCTGCCACTGACACAGTGGTCTCTGTCGTTGCCACAGTGTGTGGGTTAAGTGTAAACTCTCCTTGGCTGGTGCTGCCCGGAGTGCCTGTGCTGTTCTGAGCACTGGGAGCTCTAGGGAAAGGCAGGACACGCTTCTGGGGCAGGTGGGTTGTGCTGCTCACACACTGCAGGGTGAAGAATGGCTGCTTATTCCCACTTTGCCACTCTGCAGTAACATAAATACTGAAAGTAAACATTGAAGTTTGCAGTAGAATTCCTGGAATACAGAAATGTATCAGAATCTTATCAGCAGTCGTAAGTGATACGGTGCAAATGTGTATTTTATAGCTTGTTATTAAGATGGCAGCTGATTTGATTGATGCAAAGAAAGAAATGGAAACAAGTGATTTTGTGGAAGCAGAGATGCTCCTGGGTTAATGTGTTTGTTTTGAGGTAGCTGCAAGTAACATTTAACAGCTTCATAGGAAATGTGTTGGGGTGGTTTTTGTGGGGTTTTATTTTCAGAAAGGGAAAGTCATCTTTGCTCCACTACTCGAGATGTTTAAGGGAGACAAAACTTTGTTTGGAATGAACAAAGCAGTACCAGATCTGAGGAGGACCAGATTAAAGACTGTAGGAGAGGTGCCAGGAGAGGCAGGGAACACTCTGGAGCTGCAGCTGCTCAGAGTGTTGTCTCACAGGGGCCCTTGGAGCTGCTCTACCTGCATGGGCAAAACTGACAAGTTTTTAAAAGTCATTAGTGCAGCTGAATTTGTATATTAATAATGCTACATTTAGTGGGATTATTTTCTTTAAGGTGCATGCACCATGCTTGTTTAAAAGGCAACAGCTGACTGTGCTGGCCTGTATCTAAACAAGCATCACTCGATTTTTTTGTTATATTGAGTCAAGAGCTGCTCTGTGCCAGATTTGTGTATATATATATATAGGGTATGGTTCCTATGAACATAATTGTAACAGGATAATTTTTAATGTGGAGATAATTCTGCTCATATAAATAAATCTGTTGCTAGTGGTGTTTCTTGATAGTGTAAGAGATGGAGATGACAATGAAAGGTGCTGCTCTGAGTCTCTGCATTGGAAAAAAAAAAGAACTCTTGTTGATGTTAATTTATTTCTACTAGAAAGAAATCCTTTAGCTTCGTTATATGTGGGAGCTTTGTTTTGCTCACCTGACACATTTGGGAAGAATGCCCTTGCTCTCCTAGGCAGGCTGGCCAAATTGGCCTGTTCCTTCTGAGCTTTCAGAAGAACTTAAGTCTGGTTTGAAAATCAGATGTGTGTTCCAGATTTGAATAAAGGCTTTTCGAGAGGGTGTAACTCCTGTTTCTCTACCTGAGGGCCATGTGCAAGAACTGCATTGTTCAGAGCTTCACTGCAGCTCTGGTGTCAGGAGGCAAACAGGAGCTTGTATTTAGTGTCTCTGATTTCTCTGGCAACAGCTGACTGTGCTGGCCTGTATCTAAACAAGCATCACTCGATTTTTTTGTTATAGTGAGTCAAGAGCTGCTCTGTGCCAGATTTGTGTATATATATATATAGGGTATGGTTCCTATGAACATAATTGTAACAGGATAATTTTTAATGTGGAGATAGTTCTGCTCATATAAATAAATCTGTTGCTAGTGGTGTTTCTTGATAGTGTAAGAGATGGAGATGACAATGAAAGGTGCTGCTCTGAGTCTCTGCATTGGAAAAAAAAAAGAACTCTTGTTGATGTTAATTTATTTCTACTAGAAAGAAATCCTTTAGCTTCATTATATGTGGGAGGTTTATTTTGCCTCACCTGACACATTTGGGAAGAATGCCCTTGCTCTCCTAGGCAGGCTGGCCAAATTGGCCTGTTCCTTCTGAGCTTTCAGAAGAACTTAAGTCTGGTTTGAAAATCAGATGTGTGTTCCAGATTTGAATAAAGGCTTTTCGAGAGGGTGTAACTCCTGTTTCTCTACCTGAGGGCCATGTGCAAGAACTGCATTGTTCAGAGCTTCACTGCAGCTCTGGTGTCAGGAGGCAAACAGGAGCTTGTATTTAGTGTCTCTGATTTCTCTGTAGTGCTCTTGAATGTGAATGAGGGTTGATGGTTTGGAGTAAGAATGGAGTAAATACCATTTTTTCTGCAGTGAGTCACTTTCAGTTACCGCCATTTATATCCTTACTGGATTTTTTTTTTTTAAGGTGGCATTGAGGATTATTTAGATGAAAACTGACTGTGGCTGTTGAGTCCAAGGCCTGTGTAGTTGACCTTGTGGACACATCACACCTGCAGAAGTATGCAGATCACTTGGCAAAAATCTTTCATTTAATACCTACTTCTCAAGTAGTATCTAAAACGATTTGCAAGAAACAAAAATAAAGCAACTGTGTGAGCAGCTGTTCCCTGAGGGACCACTCCCACTCCTCCAGTCCTGCAGGTGGAGGAAGGGGCCTGCTCTCAGGCCTGCCTTCACTTTTGGCTGGTTCTTCCCTGCCCCAGCTCATCTCCCGGGTCTCAGCCAGTGCTGTCTTTCACCCTGTTCTCCCTCTGTGTGCACTGGTGTCTGATGGGACCCTGCATCTCACAGCTTGTGCTCGTGCTGCAGCTGGGCCAAGGAAGCTCTTGGTGATGCAGCTTCATAGCAGCAACAGTAAGGGGACAAAATGGCTCTGGAAGTCTTGAGTGGGCAAGATAGTGATCTTAAAGTGCTTTTCTCACCTAAACAGTCAAACTCAAGTTTGTGATCTTCGTTTTTGTTTCCCCATTGCTGCTGCTGTTGCTATGAAGCCCTTTGCCTGTCGAAGGTTCCTGAGGCAGATGGAAGACAGCAGTAGCTGAGGTGGCCTAAGGCTGGAATGTAGGCAGGGACTGGAGCCCTTGGGAGCTGTGCTTAGGCAGACAGGGAGAGGTAAGAAATGTGCAGTGTAAGACTGGTCTGAAGCTCTTGTTTACAGCCCTTCCCCGTGTTGTAATGGCAGCGTTTGTGCCTCGCGTGTGTGAAGTGTAAGGCAGGGGAAAACAAGCAGCACCAGCCTCCTTCAGTGCCTATTTTTACCCTCGGAAAACTCAGATGCAGCCAGTTGGCGAGATCCCTCCAGTATCTGCTGGATCTGCTGTCTGAGACAGCGTGGATTGGCGGGGCTTTGGATGAGCTGGGGAAAGTATTCCTGTGCTCTTCTGTGTGCTGGTTTGTGTGCTGAGGGCACAGCAGGGCTGCTCTGGGTGTGAATACCTGAATGTCTGTGTCTGTGTGTGTGTCTGTGCCTGTGTGTGTGTCTGTGCCTGTGTGTGTGCCTCTGTGTGTGTATCTGTGCCTGTGTCTGTGTGTGTGCCTGTGTGTGTATCTGTGCCTGTGTGTGTGTCTGTGTATCTGTGCCTCTGTGTGTGTGTCTGTGTCTGTGTGTGTATCTGTGTGTGTATCTGTGTCTGTGTGTGTATCTGTGTGAGTGTGTCTGTGTGTGTATCAGTGTCTGTGAGTGTCTGTGTCTGTCTCTGTGTGTGTATCAGTGCCTGTGTGTGTTTATCAGTGCCTGTGTCTGTCTCTGTGTGTGTATCAGTGCCTGTGTGTCTCTGTGTGTGTATCAGTGCCTGTGTGTCTCTGTGTGTGTCTCTGTGTGTGTCTCTGTGTGTGTCTCTGTGTGTGTCTCTGTGTGTGTGTCTGTGTGAGTGTGCCTGTGTGTGTATCAGTGCCTGTGTGTGTTTATCTGTGCCTGTGTGTGTTTGTCTGTGCCTGTGTGTGTCTGTGTCTGTGCCTCTGTGTGTATCTGTGTGTGTATCAGTGCCTGTGTCTGTTTATCTGTGCCTGTGTGTGTATCTGTGTGTGTATCTGTGCCTGTGTGTCCGTGTCTGTCTCTGTGTGTGTGGGAGCTGCCAGGGCAGGGCTGGAGCTGCTTCCTGCTGCCCCGGGGCTTGGCCGGGGCCCAGCACCGCTGTTTGGGTGAGGGAAGGAGCTGCTCTGCCCCAAACCACTCCTCTGGCTGCATCAGGGCTCTGCTCTGGCTGTGGACACAGTGCTGATGTCAGGAAACATGACACAGAGGGCAGGGGACCATTTTCACTTGCAGTCTGATCTGGCTGCAGTTTCCCAGTCGGTGTAATCCAGTCATAAATTACGTGTATATTGATTATTTGCTTTGTTCTTGCACATTTTACAGCAACTACTGTGCTGCTTTGTTTAATTACACAATCGTTTTTGTGAGCTTTGGATTGAAAATTTAAAGATGATTCTTGATTTAAATGGTAACTGCTCATTCATTAATCATGCTTCTATTTCCAAAATTATTTTTATTCTGGGATTGTTCATGCTTAGCTACAATCTAGATGAGGATTATTTTGGAATTGTAGAGCATATTCATGCAGTCGTTTTTGCTGATCACTGAGGTGTGGATATCATGGTGTAAGCAAATAATATCCTTTGTGCTTCAATGATCTCCAGTCTGGATTTTAAATTTCTGCAAGATGTGCAGGCTTTATTGCATTTCACACCAAAATCTTTTAGAAATAGCCCTGAACAAGCCTGGCTCTCACACTGAGGATGTGTATTGAATATTGATTTAACTGCCCATGTTGTGTGCATATAAACATTTGTCTGTGGAGGTCTTGAACAGTCACAAAAGATATTCTCTAAGATGGCAGGAGGTGTGCAAGCCTAATTCTGGAGCTATGAGTGTCTGTAATTCAGGATTTCTTGTGCCCTAGAGAACGAACACGACTTCAAAGTGCTTTTCAGAATGCAACAGAGGTTACCAGGGTTGATGTGGCCTTTATCATGTGTGTTGAAAAGATCCCTCAGAAAGCATTCAACTACAGCCACCAGCATTCTTTAACATACCTCAGCCTTCATCATCAAAATTAGAAAATCCACCTGGAGTTCCCAGCAGAGCCTAGGGAAGCAGATTGTTCACCAGAACAGAAACAAGGAGTTGTGATTCCCAGAGCAATCCAAATTTGACCATTTTGTATGTCACATTGGGGCACAGAGATGCCACAGTGCCCAGGAGTCCTGCTGAACCGAAGTTGATGAGGAAACAGTTAATTCCTGCTCAGTTTTGCAGTGAGTGTCCACACCCACCAGATGGAGCTTCGGGCTCCAGTGGAAAATTCCAGAAATTGAGCAAGAATGAGAAGTGTGTGAATGACTTAGGAGATCCCTGTGTGCAGGGCTGCAGAAGGTGGTTTTTTAGCCTTTAAATAAAGAATGAATGGAGACTGAGGCATATCAGCCTTACTAATTCCTTTCACTACAGCTGCCTTCCATAGTTCTTCCTTGGATGGGAAGTTGGGAGTTCTTAATGCAAGAGTCAAGCTGAGGCTAGGCAGCAAGCCCAAACAAAAAGGTATAAACCAGAGTTTCATAAACCTTTGCTGAAAACTGCCTGTAACCACTGAAACAGGATGTTAAACGTTTTTAGTCTATGATTTCCTCCCAAGGATGAGGTGGGGTTTTCTTCAGTACCACATTTTAGATGGACTTCTCTCCTGAGGCCATGTTTGTGTAGGATGCCCTGAAAAGTGGTGTGAAATGGTCCTTTTGTTTTGACACACAGCTTGAAACTGGTTTTGGGAGTTGCTGATCAAATCTCTGAAGTGGTTTTTAATATTTTTTGATCCTTGGCTTTTTGACAAAGGAGCTGTTAGCAAACTGCCTGTGAGGGAGAGCTGGAGTGTGTCCTGTGCACAGGTCTTACAGTGCTTTGTCCAGGTAGCAGCTTGCAGCTGGGCATTTCCATCAGCCCCATAACTGAGGGTGTCATTTGGGGTTTGTGTTGATTCCTCTTTCGTGCGCCCAGTCCTGTTTGGGGTACAGACCCGAGCAGGAGGGCTGGGGCTCCCTCAGAGCAGGGGCTGGCTCTGCACCCCAAATCCCTGCTGGAGCTGAGCTGTGAGCAGCTGGAGGCCCACCCTGCTGCAGGTGGCCCAGGGGCCGGGCTGAGGAGCTGCTCCCAGCTGGAAATGTCGCTGTTACAAAACAGGCTCCCTGCGGGATTACAGCGGATTGCAAAGGAGCCCTCCTTGTCTGGCGTTTCAGATGTGCTGCTGAACTGCAAATCTCATTACCTGCACAGGGGTGTGGGTGCACAGCCGTTCCAAAACTAGGCCAGAAATGCTTAAATAAGGAGGAAAGGGAAGAGTCCCAGGGAAGAAAGTGAGAATGCTCAATGTCAGCCAGTGAGAGGTGTGTTGGGAGAGACTCTTCAATCACTCTCTCTGTACGGGGAGCAGAGAGTTAATTGCAACTCTTACTTTCAAGGAAGCTCTCAGTAGTTTCTGATCTCCCAAATTCTCTCTTCTCTCTCATACTTCTATTCCTTTTTTCTCATGCTTTTATTTTTTCTGATACTTTTTTTTCTGATATTTCTGTTCCACTTGCTCACTGTTCCCTGAGATAACCCTTGTGCTTCCCGTCTGTCAATGTTCCTTGCTCAGCTGTCCTGGAATTGTCAGGTTCCAGGGACAGGCCATCACTGTCCTCATGTGAATATAGAAT
The DNA here is from genome assembly GCF_017590055.1 of Onychostruthus taczanowskii. Lineage (NCBI taxonomy): Eukaryota > Metazoa > Chordata > Aves > Passeriformes > Passeridae > Onychostruthus > Onychostruthus taczanowskii. The sequence continues at coordinate 1,030,791 of NW_024503346.1, read as the reverse complement.
ATTCTACACCATCACACCACAGAGCATCATTTAACCTGCATACACAGAGAGGCATCTTTTCTGTTGCTGTGGGAACCACAGGTTCATTTTCTTGCATATTTTCCCTGTATTTTAAGAGATTTCACTCAGTGTTGTGCTACCAGCCTTGTCTGCAAATCTGTTTCATGGCTGGCTTTTAAAAAGAGCACGCTATGAAAGGCAGTTTGCTGGGCAAATTGTTAAAAGTTACCTTGTTTCAAAAGCAGCTGGAGGAGGGAAATAAAACACACAGTATCAAGAAACCAAGTCTTGTTTCATCTTGCCCAGGAACCCAGAGCTGCTGCCAGCTCTGATGTATGATTCTGTCTTGGGCTGTTAGGTATAAACCAGTGGCTTCTTCAGCTTGAAATACTGGCTAAAACCAAAGGAATATGGATGACATGACATAAGAAGCATGCCAGATGCTTGGGGATCCTTGTCAGCAGCACAGCACAGAAATGATCCTCAGTGTTTGGGGGACCCAGCGTGGGATGAAGTGCTTCCCTGAGCTCAGCATCATCAGGCTGATGCAGTAATTGCCACTGATCTGCTCTCGAGCCTGATGGGTCCTCACCCAGAAGTGTGTTTGCTGCAGGGAGGACTCCCCAGTTCATTTGGACTTGCTAGACACACAGGGACACAAAGTCTGCCTTCTGGTCAGAAAATGATCCAGTGTGGAACAAAATAACCCATCTTTGCGTGGCCGAGGGTGTGGGTGATGCTCTTGTTAAATAAAGCACATGCAATGTTCCAATATTCAGGTTTGCTGCCATGTGAAGTATTTTAAGAATGTTGTCTTTTTTAATTTCTTAAAACGTTGTGGTGTCTTGTGTTGGAAGTGTACTTGCCAAAGAAAAGCACTCTCTACTTCAGGCTGTTCTGTCTGAGTAATCAAGAGATTAAAATCTAACAATTTATATTGCCTTATTCCCTGGCAGAGTAATTATGAATGACTCAACAAGTTTTGCTTTTATAAACGTTAGATTTGGTAGTTTCAGATTTATATTTACCTGTTGTGTTTCCAGTATGTGCAAGACTGACTTTCTGTCCGTGGCTGATGCAGTTGAAGAGGGATCAGTCTTCCAACAAAGTGTGATCATTTACATTCCCGTTTCCCCAGACTCCCCATCCTCTGCCAGGTTTAATCTGAGCGCTTCCCGGAGGAATGTGTGTCCCCAGGGCTGTGGCTGAAGGCCATGCCACCTGTTTGAGGTCCCATTGTCATGTAAGGTGGGACCTGTTTGTACGGGAGCCTCCGGGAGGTGTCCCAGGATGGTGGCAGTGTCCCTGAGCTGTGCTGTGGTGCTGATAGCTGGGGTGAGGTGCTCATGGGGGTGAGCCAGGGCACTGCAGGGGGGGATGCAGTGTGAGGAGGAGCATTCCCAGCCTCTGCACTGCTGGGTTTCTGAACTGGCTGCCTGAGCTGAAAGCTGAGCACTGCAGAGTCCCCCAGCAGTTTTTGCTGGAGCACAAACCTGCTGGGACCTGCTGCAGTTTGTAGCTGTCAGTGTGACACTGCCCTTATCACACCTCTTATCTCTTTTGTCCAGCAGGATATGAGCCTTCCTGTGTGCCCGGGCTTTGGGCTCCCCCGGGGGGTGTGACACAGCCCTGAGGGGGCATTCTGCAAGGAGACTTGGCTTTGGAGGCTGTGCTTGAAGCTTGTCCAATGAGTCTGAGACGCCCAAGCACCATTCATTTTGGAGGTAAATGCCTCATCAGAAGTACTGCAGGGATGGGGAGGAGTAAAGATTTTCATTTGGCAAAGTATGGGCAAAAAAGTAATTGAAAGGATAGTTTAGACTGTTCACTTCTGAAGTTTGGACGTTTTGAACTTAAAGGAACACCAACTTGGACTCTAGAAAAATTGAGAGGTTGGGGGTTTGGGTTCAATCACTCTGGCAGCTTCACTGCAGATTAATTGGTTCCCTGGTTTCAGATTCTCTCTCTTCTGTTGATTTAAAACCATCAGAGGTGAAAGTGAAAGCTGGTTTAGACTGCAAGAGAGAGATTCTGGAATGCTAAACAAACTGGGGGGAAGCACTCTGACTTGGCATAGGGAAGTTCAGAGATCTGCAATTTAAGTTGGATGTCCCTTTAAGTTTTTCCTTGGACTATGACATTACTTATTTGAATCTCAAGTGAAATGTTTAATTTTGGAAATTCAGCTGAAATGCTCTTTATTAAGGTATTTTCTATCATTTGTCTATAAACTGATCAAAGTGAGCTGTATAAAGGGAGGGGAGAATACTGTGAAAAGATAAAACTGAAGGGGGAAAAGCCCCCAACAGCAAACTAAACAGAAACAAATGAAAGAAAATATAACAATGACAGATTGAAATGTTGGTACTTGCCTTGGGTGGGGGAGGGAAAATCATTTGCATGATGTGTTTGGTGTTATTGTTATTGAAATTGAACCGGGTTACTGATAAAATTGTAATGATAATGTACATTTACAAAGTTAATGAGTTAAGTTTGCTCTAGTAAACAGCAGTAATGTCCTGGCAGCCAGCCCACAGAGAACTGAAGCTGTGCTACAGATTTGCAGTGTCTGGGTTGCACTGAGGATGCTGATCCTGGGTTCCCGTTGCTTTTTGGTTTTAATGCCAACTGTTACTGGGAAATATTTAATACCCAAACCCAGGCTGTCTGGTAGAGAGCTACCCTTTTAATGAAGACATTTTTAGCATAATCTGAATTTTATGTACTGATGTGTTACCACACTGCATGAATTTTTTTTTGATTATGGTTTTTGACTCTGCTGCAGCCCTTCCCTTTTAGCATTATTATGGATATTAAGAAATTTGGGGTTGAATTATTGGAATGAAAGCCATGGGATCATGATACAGACCTAACAAAGGCAGTAGACCAGAGTAGAGGGTTACAGTGTGTGGAGTGGGGTGTATTGTAGGAGAAAGGAACAGCTTTTAGAATAAGGGTTTGAAACATTGCTTTTTCTGTAGGAAAAAGATGGAGTATTGCATGCTGGGAACAAGTGCTTTCCATAAGGTAGCTAAATTTTAAAAGTACATTTGTTTCATTTTGTTTTAGGCTTTGCTTAAGTATTGTAATCCAGTAATTTTGTCCTATCTGCAGTTTTCATTTTGATTAGACCTCTGCAAATCTTTCTTCAAAACTTAACAAAAACCCAACCAAACAACTCAAACCTGGCCTACAACTGCAGTTTGGCATTTCTGAAACACTGCTCAGTGTGTACACAAAAATATTTAAAGGTTATCAATAATGGTATAAATTCTTCCATTATTTCAAAATTGCAGGTACTAACACTTTTACATTTGAAAATATGAGGGTGTTGGGTGACTGCAGAGAAATGACCAAAAGTAAAAACAGTTTGGTAAATGTAGTCTCCATTGGCACCCCATTAGAAACAAAAGCCCCAAGCCTCAAAACACCAACCCCAAGAAACCCCACCCCTCAGGAATGCTGTCAGCAGAAACTCCAAGTAAATAGTCTCATTTTTTTCCTTTTGTTCCTGTGAATAGCAAGACATAACACACTTGGAGGAAGTCTGGGTAGATGAGTCAGGACTTATTTCATTAACTGCAGTTAAATGTTTTGGCCAGGTTTCCCCAGGAAACAAAGCTTACACAATTTTTCAGATTGTGGCTTGTCTCCTAATCCCCCCTCCCTCCTCCCAGCCGAGAGAGCCATTTTCACCCAAATTCCGTGGAGATGGAGGTCTGGAAAGAAAAATGAGCACCTTTAAGTTGGATTAGATGTATCTCTCCAGGAAGAGAGGGGACTGCTTTGAAGGTCCCCAGGTTCCCTTCACAGCTCTGTCCACCCACAGCCCACAGGGAGCAGCAAAGCCAAGGGGCTGCCAGAGGCAGGGAGGGGACAGAAATGCCACTGCCACAGCTGAGGTGGCCCCTGGAGCTGGCCCGGCCTGGCCTGACCCAGCTCAGAGCGAGCCCAGGTTCAGGAGGGAAGAGGAGGAGCAGGGCAGTGCCTGTGTGTGAAGTGTGGGGCTCCAGGTGAGCCGTTGTGCATGTACAGAGTGCATTATTCCATGGATACCATATTATTGCAGGTACAGCAGCAGCTCATGATGCCCCGTAAAGCTTTTCTTTCCCAGAAAGAAAAGCAGGCTCGTGCCAGGGAAAGGGATATGTTAAAAAAGAGGAGGAGGCGACAAGACTATCTCAAAAGAAGCGTGGAGCCGCAGAAAAATACAGAAACAATAAAATGGCACAGGGATGATGAGAAGAGGAGAGAAAATGAGCAAGTTAAGGACAAAGATATCAAGAAGCGGTGGAGACAGGATGAGAGAGAACGACGAAAGAATGTGGACGCTATGAATTGGCACAGGGAAGAGGAGAAGAGGGAAAATGAGCGAGGTAAGGACCCAGAAGGCCAAGAACCAGCAAAGAAAGGAGAGGGGGAAGGAGCTTGGAAAGGATGGACCTTGTGAAGCAGCAGAGGATGATGAGGGGGAGAGGGGAACCAGAGTAAGAGCGGTTGTGTTTTATAAGCATGCACAGAAATAACAGCAAATAGTCTATTTTCGATCAAAATGGATTAAAAATTTGCTTTAATGAACTAGACTTCTTACACTGCTGATTATTTTAGTAAGACAAGATTGAGCTGAGTCACAATGGGACAGAACAGGCTGGGTTTGCACCTTGCTTATACAAATGTCTGTTTTGCACACTTGTTCACACCTACTGCTTTGTTCTACAGGGTGGTTGGTAATTCTGGTTGTCAGATCACCACAAAGTTCAGGTTTTCTCAGTTTTCATAATAGGAATAAATGAGAACATTAGGAAGGGGAAGGTCAACCTTGTGTGCTCAAAAGAGAAGGTAAAACTGATGCTGTATATCATTCTTTTTAATCATGTACAAGAGGGCTGTAATTGCATCCACAGTTTTATGCTGAGGTCACTTATTTAGAGAAAGTTGAATGGAAGTGTAAATTTCATGGAATGCTTTTAAGAAACATTCAGCTCAAGAGATAAAAAGAAGAAATTAGAAGATATTAAGAAGAAATTCTTCCCTGTGAGCCCCTTACAGTGATTCTTGCTGTGGCTGTTCCATCCCTGGAAGTGTCCAAGGCAGGGTTGGACAGGGCTTGGAGCAGTCTGGGATAGTGGAAGGTGTCCCTGCCCATGGCAGGGGAGAACTGGGTGAGCTTTAATGTCCCTTCCCACCCAGGCCATTCCATGATGATCCTGTGAAGAAAGTACCTTAGTGCAGGAGGGGTGGCTGGGGTGGCCAACTCCCACAGGTCTGGGGTGCCTGAACAAGATAAAAGGCACTGGGCACCAGGGTTTTGTTTACAGCTTTTGGGGATTCCATAACTGGTTTTCACTTGCCATTTCCCAGCAATGCTGTCCCCTGACCCTGCTGTGGGCAGACTCCTGCTCAGTGCAGTGCTCAGGGTCACCCACATCCTGTGCCTGCTGCTCGTGGGGAGGCTTCCCTGGCAGTGGGCAGGACAGGGTGCCATTTCCAGTTAAGCATAAATACAATTAAACCTAGAGTAGATTTGCTAGAAGAGTGGAGTGGTGCTGTCATGGTTCCTTTACACAGCAGCATCTTCCTCCAGATGATTTCTTTAGGTCTTTATTTCTGGATGAAAGCCATTGTTTTACTCTGCAGACTGACAGCAGAAATCCATTGTGCTTGGTTGTTCTGTACCAAAGCTGAGACATCAGCCAAGCACAGGGAGCACCCTGAGTAATGTCCAGGCATGAAGGGAGCTCAGTGGGGCACCTTTCCCAGAGTCATTGCAGCCCTGTTCCCTGTGGGTGCTGTGGAGCTGCACGTGGGAAGATCCCCCATTTCCTGAGTCAGAAATGTCCCATTTCCTGAGTCAGAGCAGGAACAGCCCAGCACCTCTCTCCTGGGGCACTGGGGGTCCTGACCAGGGCCAAAGTACAAAAGACCCACTGGAGAATTAAGAATTCAGTTGCACTAAAAGAAGAACTGCTTCTGCAGTGTAGGGCCAGGTGCAGGCTTTCTGTCCTTTATCCCCTTGATGGTTTGACTGCTGTGAGGGTTTGGTGTTTCTCCCTCTGTGTCTCAGGGCACAGCTGTGGGCTCAGAGGGCAGTGCTGAGATCAGAGGGGAGGCTCTGTGCACTGGCACAGGAATGTAGTGAAGAAAGCATTCACTCTTGCAAATGTGAAGTGAGAACTTAGAGTGTGGTGCTCCTAAGTTAGTTTTCTTCTGTCTTGTAGCTTGTCTTTTCTGCTTCCATTTGGCTGCTGAGTTGTTCTGGGAGTCAGTACCTGGCTGTGGACAAGACCTTTGTGCTGGGAACTGCACAGACAGAGCAAAGGAAGGTTCCAGATGCTCACAGTCACTGTGCTTCCTTTGCCATTCCCCTGTGGCTGGTGCAGCCAGACACTTTGTGTGCACACACTGCACTTGAGGGAGAGCTTTGGGATATGCCTTCTGAGGCACCTGAAGATCCTGCCTGGATGTTTCTAGTCAGGGTGTTTTTGGGGTTGGTTTTAAGCAGTCATTTATTCATTCCACTCAGCACTTCAGTGTAGATTGATGTGGTCAGAGATGCTCCAGGTGTCTTCCCTTAAACATCAGCTTTTGGTCAGATAAAGGATCCCTCATTTCCAGGGCAGCATTAATGCCTAGATGATGATTTGAGAGGCTGCTTAATCTCAACTGCTTTTATGTCCCCATCCAAGGAGGTGCCAGCAGAGTGATGTTTACATTACAACCGGAGTTACTTGCTGTAAATAGAAATGGATGGAGATGCTAAAAGCTTTTGTTGTAGTCTCAGCCTGTAATAATATCAGGCTGTACCTGGCTCTCCACTCACTAAGATTAAATAGTCAGACATTTCCTAAATAAAATGAACTGTGTATGCCTAAGGATGAGGGGTTTTGTTACAGTCAGGTGGGTTTGATTCAGCTGTCCAGCAGAGCTTGCAAAGTAAGATTGATGTTAAAAGCTGATGTTTGAGAGTTCAGGTTTCAGGTGTGAAGATCTAACTCTGTCCTCTGTTACGGTAGGTGGTGATAGGAAGATCCAGGGAATTTCATGTCTTGAAAATTTGACTGAGGCAGGCAAAGGGCAGAGGAAAAAGATGCTGCAGATAGACCAGAGATGTTCCTTTCAGGCAGTTGTAAATAATTGCCTGAGTTTGTGTATACCATGGTACCTGTGGCCTGTTCAGCTGTATTAGACACAGGAGTTAAGAGAAAGCGTTTGATGCCTTTGCTGAAGAAGTTCAGTGGCATTTTGAAATTTGCTGTGAGATACCAAGAGTATTTTGAGACTTGTGGCTGACTCAGGTGTACAAGTGATCACTGCCTAAAGACAAGCTCTGCACTGGCTCTGGCTGTGTCATGAGAACAAAAAAGCTTTTCTTTGCAAGCACAGGGCTTCACTCTTCAGGTGGGGACTTGGGATTCAGAGAAGGCAGCCCGGATTGCCAGGAGCTTTAACATCCACTGTGTTCATGCACTGCTCTTTCTGCAGTTCATATTAATCACCAGGAGTAACATTTCTGATGATCTCCTTGGATTTGAAATTCAGTTGAAAATATTAATTCAAATCCTGACCATACTCAGCTGCTTCACTGATTTTTTTTTCTGAGAAATGGGATGATGCAGTGACTGGAGTTGTTTCTGAAGCACTGAAATCATTCTTCATGTCTTTAAAAGGGACCTGGCTTGCTCTAGGTTGCATTAGACATTGTTTTCACTGTACAGATGAGGATGGATAGAGCATAGGAAAAGAGCAGTTCATGAGTTGGATTCCCTTTAAGCTGGGCAGTCCCAGTGGAACTGTGGGCACTGATGGGAGGGAGGCTGACAGTTCCCAGGGACATGGAGAGGTTTAAACCATCTCTTGTACTTTTCCCAGTGGTTTCTCTCTCTGGAGGGATCTGACCAAGCTTTCAGGTCCCCTCTTCCTAGGAGAATTGAACACAGCCAGTTAAAGCTCTGGGTACAGTGGAGGGAGGAAACAGCATTAATTTCTTACCCTACTACAACAGAATACAAGAAGCATCTTTATCACTGAAGAGACACTGAAATCTCTTGCAAGACTGACACAAACCTTGAAGCTCAGCTTGCCAGTTTCCAGATCAGTTAGGATACATTGCACAGGAGAGAATTGAGTTCTGAAGTGCTTCAGTGCAGGGGTTGGTAAAGACACACACTCTAAAGAAACAGAAGTTCTTTCCAGAGGCAGCCCATTGCTCCTGCAGTAGCTGTTCCATCAGTGTGTTGCCCTCTGTGAAGTGCCCTCTGCAGCCTCATGGGCAGCCTGAGCAAGGAACAAGGCAGAGATGTAACAGTGTTAGGGAATGGTGCAGCTCTGGGGGGGAATGAGGCAGACAATGACTGAAAAGGAAAAGTGCAGCATTATCAAACGAAACACATTTGACTTAAACCTTTTCTCTTACTCTTCTTTTCCAATAGAAACTATGTTCCAACTTCCTGTCAACAACCTTGGCAGTTTAAGAAAGGCCCGGAAAACTGTGAAAAAAATACTTAGTGACATTGGTTTGGAATACTGTAAAGAACATATAGAAGTAAGTATGGCACCTCCAAGGGTTAGAGCTGAAATGCTGCAGAGTTGGGGGGACAGGGAGCTATCTGTGTATGCTGTGATTTTTTTTAGACCTGTTTAAGTTCCACACAAAGTAGGAGTTAATTAGAAACTTGAGATATAGTCTACCTGTAAACACTTGGAGAAACATTAGTGGCTGCTGAAACCCAGGAGTGCTGGAAGAACCAGGACTGGTGTGGGATGTTGGGGCAGAAATGGGTCTGAGGTTTTCAGGAAGTGTTTGTGCTGCAGCAGGTCCTGAAGTTACAGAATCACCTCTGTGCTGCTCTTCTGGACAAACTCCATCACTGAGACTTTGCCTGGTCTTTCAATGTCTCTTTAAAAGAACACTTAAATGGGATGTGTAAGAAAAAAATGCCAGTCCTTCCTGCTTGCAGAATTTGTAGGGCAAGTCTCATGTTTAAGGGGAGAATTCTGAAATGGGAAAGTGTTACTTGCACTGTTCATTTCAGTGGGAGTGTTATTTTTGAGTCCTTTAGTGCTGCTGACTTCATGCCAGAGGTGAAATGCAAAAGAAATGCTTCATAAGATAATTTTTTAAAATAAGGAGTCCTGGACATCACACATGTCCAACTTTAAAAGCTTCCTGTGTGAAATTATTTAAAAGCCAAACAAAACAAATCAAACAAAATAAATACCATACCACCACCCCCAGAAAAAGCAGCCAAAATACCCCAAACCCACCTGTCAGTTTGGGAACACTTTTCTCCAGGATTGCTTTTGGAATGAGATGAGTTTGTAACTACAGTGTTGGGCTGGTCAGGAGGGTGAGTGGTGAAGATGTTCTGCAGGTGTTTGTGGTATGGAGAATATTCAGAGCTCTCCCCCTCCCAGCAGGGGCTCTCCAGACCCCCCCACTGCCCTGAGTGATGCTCTCTGCCTGGGAGGGTGCAGGGGGTGCTCAGGGATTGCTTAAGGGAGCCCTTGGGCCTTGCTTCTGACTCTGTCCTCTCTTCCCATCTTCCCCTCTCCAGGATTTTAAGCAGTTTGAACCTAATGACTTTTATTTGAAAAACACTACCTGGGAGGATGTGGGACTGTGGGACCCATCGCTCACAAAAAACCAGGTTGGTAAGAGTTTCAGTGCAACTGAGGCTGGAGATGGGTCGTGCTGAAGGGCATTTCCCAGACATGCCAAGAGCTTTTCCTGCAGTTTTCCTCGCTGATTTTCAGGTGTGGGCAGCTCAAGGGACAGCAAAAAGCTATGTGTTTCTTTCTTTACTTTTGTTAAGTTGTTCCTGCTGTGTGTCTCAGGAGCCTGGGTGGCCAGTGCTGCACCTTAGGAGCCCATTCCCACCTGCTCCCAAGCCTAGCACAATTTCACCAGCCCTCTGGTCAAAGGATCAGCAGCTTTATACAATTGGCAAGGGGTCTTTTACCTTTCCTTACATGTGTTATTCCTGGTTTCCATCCCTTCCAAAGCTATTTCACTGGATGCTTGGTGCAGGGTCACTGTCAGTGCAGCTCTGGGTCCCACAGGCTGTGTCCCACCTCTGCTTTGGGCATTTCTGGTTCTGCACAGCAGCTCAGTGACACTGGGAGTCCTGCTGTTGTGATGTTTCTGAGCCACTAATAAAGGAATTTTGAATGGAGCCAGCACTGGAGGGAGGAAACGATGCTGTTGGTTCAAGCAAGTGGTGTGGGCTGCAGCAGCCTCTGCTGGGGCTGCAGGACAGAGTCACCCCAGCAGTGCAGGTCAGAAACCTCTCTGGGTGAGCACTCAGAGCTCAGGTACTGCTCTCACAGGAAACTGGCACCCATCCTATGATGGATTCCTACTGTGAATCTGAAAATTACCATTTAGTACTGTCTTGCATAAAATATACTGATGTCCCTTTTTCTAAGTAACCCAGAATAAAAATTGTGATATAAGAGGAGACAGCTCTTGGTCACTTGGTTTGTTGGGGCTCCACCAGGTGTGTGAGGCTTCAGCAGGTGGCCAGAGCAGATATTCCAGAGGGATATTCTACAAGAGGGAGAGTGCAGCTCTGCAGCTCCCTCACCTGTGACCTGTGTGTAGCTCGGTGCACAGGACTTCTTCTGACACCCAGGAGGAATCTCTGTAACTCTGAGCTCCCTGTGTCACTCCACCTGAAGTGCCAGGCTGCTTGTGGCTGTCCCTAAGGCCAGTGGCACTCCAGACTGTGCTATAGCAGTTGACAAGAGCTGCATTGGCACCATGTTAAATGGGACAAAAGCTGCAGGCAAACTGCAGGGGTGGAATTCCCAAATACCTTTTTGTTCCTCATTTGAGATTGATTTTTAAATCATGTTTGTGCTTTGATCACAAGAAGGAGGCTTGGTGGCTTTAAGGGCTTGTATAGCCTGTGTCTTGGTTAGCTTGCATCCTTCTGTTCACCAAAAAAAAAAATTTGGAATTCCATCTTTGCTGTTAAAGTGTGTAATGGATAAAGACACTGAAATAGCTGAAGTTATAGATCCATATTACAACTATCAAGTTTGGCAGATTCAGGTGGGCAGTATCTCATCTGGATACAGTCTCATTTCCTCACAGTCCTGCTTGGCTTTCCCCCAGAAAGGAGCTCACGGGGGCCTTTTCTTGCAGCTCAGCTGCAGGGAGGAGCCTTTTTGTGACCAACAGGGAAGGACACTTCTGACTCAGCCTCACCTGCCAAGGTCATGGTTAAACCCTTGAGGGACCCAAGGCACTCTCCACATCACGTGTATGTTCATGTGATCCGCTTTTGAGGGGCATCTGCAGGCCAGAAATGGGAGAGCAGTGAATCGAAGGTTTGAGACAGTTGCAGGGGGCTCACGAGTGTTGTGTGGAGAACACCACGGGTGTTATTTTGCTGAGAAGTGCAGGTGAATATTCAGTCTGTGCTCTGTTCTCTGTTCAAGGACTATCGGACAAAGCCCTTCTGCTGCAGCGCGTGTCCCTTCTCCTCGAAGTTCTTTTCAGCCTACAAAAGCCACTTCCGGAACGTTCACAGCGAAGACTTTGAGAACAGGATCCTGCTCAACTGCCCCTACTGTACCTTCAACGCGGACAAAAAGACTTTGGAAACGCACATTAAAATATTCCATGCTCCCAATGCCAGTACACCGAGTGGAGGCATCAGCACTTTCAAAGACAAAAACAAACACGAGAGCCTTAAACCCAAGCAGGCTGACAGTGTGGAACAAGCTGTTTATTACTGTAAGAAGTGCACTTACCGTGACCCGCTCTACGAAATCGTTCGAAAGCACATTTACAGGGAACATTTTCAGCACGTTGCTGCTCCTTACGTAGCCAAGGGAGGCGAAAAGTCCCTCAATGGTGCGGTTCCGTTGAGCTCCAGTGCCCGAGAGGAGGGGGGGATCCACTGCAAACGATGCCTTTTCATGCCGAAATCCTACGAAGCTTTAGTCCAGCACGTGATCGAAGACCACGAGCGGATCGGATACCAGGTCACGGCAATGATAGGTCACACCAACGTAGTGGTTCCCAGATCCAAACCTTTGATGCTAATAGCTCCCAAACCCCAGGATAAAAAGCCTATGGGACTCCCTCAGAGGATGGGTGCCCTCTCTGCTGGCAGTGTCCGCTCGCTCTCGTCACAGCAGATGATGAACAGACTCACTATACCAAAGCCCACGTTAAATTCTGCAGGAGTCAATATGATGTCAAATGTTCACCTGCAGCAGAACAATTATGGGGTTAAATCGGTACCCCCCAGTTACGTTGGTCAGCCGGGGGGGAGGCTCAGCCTCAGTGGCAATGCACCCGTTTCTCTTTCCCAACAATCACAAAGCATGAAGCAGTTCTCAGCGAGTGGCAATGGAAGGCCTTACACTCTGGGCGGGGAGCAGAGGTCCCAGGCCTCAGCCAGGTACTCGCTGCAGTCTGCCAACTCCTCCTCGCTGTCGTCGGCGCAGCTCAAGCAGACGTCGCTGTCGCAGTCCCAGGCAGCATCCAGAGCTCTGGGTCAGTCTGGCTCCAAATCCCCCGTGGCTGCTACAGGTCCTTCCACTGTCAACACCTCATCCACGCAGAAGTGGAAAATCTGCACAATCTGCAACGAGCTGTTCCCCGAAAACGTGTACAGCGTCCACTTTGAGAAGGAGCACAAGGCCGAGAAGGTGCCTGCGGTGGCCAACTACATCATGAAAATCCACAACTTCACGAGCAAATGTCTCTACTGCAACCGCTACCTGCCCACGGACACGCTGCTCAACCACATGCTGATCCACGGGCTGTCCTGCCCCTACTGCCGCTCCACCTTCAACGACGTGGAGAAGATGGCCGCCCACATGCGCATGGTGCACGTGGACGAGGAGATGGGACCTAAGACTGACTCCACCCTGACCTTTGATTTGACATTGCAGCAGGGCAGCCACACGAACATACACCTCCTTGTCACCACCTACAACCTGCGGGATGCTCCTGCCGAATCCGTAGCTTACCACGCTCAGAACACCCCCCCTGTCCCGCCAAAACCGCAGCCCAAAATCCAGGAGAAATCTGACGTACCCGTCAAAAGTTCTCCACAAGCGGCAGTGCCCTACAAAAAAGATGTGGGGAAAACTCTGTGTCCCCTGTGCTTTTCAATCCTAAAAGGCCCCATCTCCGACGCGCTGGCACATCACCTGCGGGAGAGGCACCAGGTGATTCAGACGGTTCACCCCGTGGAGAAGAAGCTGACCTACAAGTGCATCCACTGCCTGGGCGTGTACACGAGCAACATGACGGCCTCCACCATCACGCTGCACCTGGTGCACTGCAGGGGCGTGGGCAAGACCCAGAACGGGCAGGACAAAGGGACCTCGTCCCGGCTGGGCCAGTCCCCGGCGGCCGCGCCGGTGAAACGCGCCTACGAGCACATGGAGTTCCCCCTGATGAAGAAGAGGAAGATGGACGACGATGACTCCCCCTCCGCCTTTGAGGAGAAGCCTGAAGAACCTGTAGTTCTAGCACTGGACCCCAAGGGTCACGAAGACGATTCGTACGAAGCCAGGAAAACATTTCTTACAAAATATTTCAATAAGCAGCCCTACCCCACTCGGAGAGAGATCGAAAAGCTGGCGGCCAGCTTGTGGCTCTGGAAATCTGACATCGCATCTCACTTCAGCAACAAAAGGAAGAAATGTGTTAGGGATTGTGAAAAATACAAACCCGGGGTGCTGCTGGGCTTCAACATGAAAGAGCTGAACAAAGTCAAACATGAGATGGATTTTGATGCTGAATGGCTGTTTGAAAACCACGACGAGAAGAATTCCAGAGTCAATGTCAGTAAGACTGTTGATAAAAAAATCAACTTGGAAAAAGACAATGACAGTTCTTCAGACAGCTACGAAAACCTAGAGGAGGAATACAGCGAGAGCCGCAGTCCCTTTGGCCAGCACGTCTCCGACATGGGTGGGAAAGCCTTGTCTGACAGCACAGTGCAGAACCCCCAGGACAGCTTAGCCAAGGAAATCGTGGAGGAAAACACGTTACAGCCTCCAGAGAAGGCTGAGCAAAAACAAGAGGAAAGCTCTAAATACGAAGAGATGATTGCTGCTGAAGAGCCAACAAAACTGGTAGGTGACGTTTCAGATAGCGAAGGGGATCAGGATGACCAGGATGATGCAGTGGAATGGAAGGATGGAGCTTCCCAGTCTGAAAGCGGGCCTGGCTCCCAGCAGGTTTCGGATTTTGAAGATAACGCCTTGGAGGTAAAACCAGAAGTGTGGACAGATGAATCTTCCCAAAGCGAAGATGCCGGCAGCAGTAAACCCACTGTGGAGGCCAAGGGGGGTGCCTCTGAAAGCGACGAAGAACAGTCAAAGTGGAAGAATCGTTCCTATGGAAAAGTAGAAGGGTTTTGGTCCAAGGACCAGTCGCAATGGAAAAACTCCTCGGAGCTGGAGGAGAGCCTGGCCAGCGAGCAGATGGAGTGGCAGAGCAGCACAATGGACAGCGAGGACGGCGAGGGCTTCGGGGCCGTGGGGGCCGAGCCCATGCACGGCAGCCTGCCCGGGGTGGAGCTCAGCAGCCAGCAGGCGTGAGCAGCTCTGCCCTGCCTGGCACTGCCCGGGCACGGCTCTGCTGCCAGCTGCTGCTGCCCTGGGCACAGCTGCCCTGCCAGCTGCTGCTGCGGCCCCAGGCACAGCTGCCCTGCCAGCTGCTGCTGCCCCGGGCCTTGGGCACAGCTCTGCTGCCAGCTGCTGCGGCCCCAGGCACAGCTGCCCTGCCAGCTGCTGCTGCCCCGGGCCCAGGGCACAGCTCTGCTGCCAGCTGCTGCTGCCCCGGGCCCAGGGCACAGCTCTGCTGCCAGCTGCTGCTGCCCCGGGCCCAGGGCACAGCTCTGCTGCCAGCTGCTGCTGCCCCGGGCCCAGGGCACAGCTCTGCTGCCAGCTGCTGCTGCCCCGGGCCCAGGGCACAGCTCTGCTGCCAGCTGCTGCTGCCCCGGGCCCAGGGCACAGCTCTGCTGCCAGCTGTTCCTGCCCTGGGCACGGCTCCCCTGCCAGCTGCTCTTGCCCTGGGCCCCAGGCACAGCTCCCCTGCCAGCTGTTCCTGCCCTGGGCACAGCTCCCCTGCCAGCTGCTGCTGCCCTGGGCACGGCTCTGCTGCCAGCTGCTGCTGCCCTGGGCATGGCTCCCCTGCCAGCTGCTGCTGCCCCGGGCCCCGGGCACAGCTCCCCTGCCAGCTGCTCCTGCCCTGGGCACGGCTCTGCTGCCAGCTGTTCCTGCCCCGGGCACAGCTCTGCTGCCAGCTGCTGCTGCCCCGGGCACGGCTGGCCCGGGGCGCTGCTGCCCGGGGTCATGTACAAATCTGCTGGCCGAGGGGCTGGGAGTTCCTGCTGGCATGAGCACAGTAACTTAATGTGAAAACTGATACGCTGGTGGCTCCAGAATGCACACAGAGAAAAGCAGAGGATTATTTGATCTGCATTTTCAGCCCTCCTTTCACCTTGTCCGTGTTGAGTTGTGTCTTTCCAAGAGGCCCCTCTCCGGTAGCGCCGTGCCGGCGGCCCGGTGCCCTGTATAGCAGACTCTGGGGAAATGGAGTTTTCATGTATCATTCTGAATAGTTGAAATGTATATTTGTACAGTCTTTTAGACCTATTCAAGTGAAGCTTATGGAACTGTTCTTGTGTACCCATCATAGATCTGTTTCTCTTTTTTAGTGTTGCCCTGCTGTGTAATAAATGCTGTATCTAGTTTCCCTAGCAAAGCTTGAGACTGCTCTAGTAAGAATTTTGACAGACTTAGTTTTTGCACATAACCTTGTACAATCTCCAACCAGAGGCCAGCAACATAAAAATATATCTGGGCTCTGTTGTATTATAGAATTTTCTTGTTCTGAATATCCTTGACATGACAACTGATGACAAACATATTTCAGAGCCATTTTCTGAAATCTTTTAAGCTAAAAAAGAAAAATCACATGCAAGAAACAAGTTTGCAGCTACTAATTTTGACACCTTTTAGATCTGTATAAAAGTGTATTGTGTTGAAGCAGCACACAGACAAAGTGCTGGGTTTGGATATTTAGTTTTATCTTTAGTTAACACCAACAAGGTGTTGTATTCATTTATACCATCTAATATATGACACACTGTTGTAGTATGTATAATTTTGTGATCTTTATTTCCCTTTGTATTCTTCATTTAAGCATCTAAATAAATTGCTGTATTGTGCTTAATGTAAATATTTGCTTTATTACATGCAAGTGCTCCATTCCTGGTTGGTAAATCCCACCTCACTATATTCATTCCTCCTTTTTTGCCTCTGTTTTTCCAAGTGCTCCCCAGCCCTGCTGGGGCCTCTCTGTTTAGTACTAACTGAATACTTATCTCCTTCAAGGTTACTGAGAATCTGCAGAGTAACTTGGGCTGAAATGCCTTGTTCCTGTTCAGGGCTGTAGAACACAGTTATAAATAGCATTGTACTGCTTTGCTTGGTGTGTGTCCTGGGGAAAGGAGCTCTGCGATTCCTCCGTGGATGGAGATTTGATTTTGCCTGGAGGATCCTCCCCTGAGTGCCCAGGAGGGCAGTGCTGGGAACACTGACCCTTCCCACGGGGAGGAGCACAAGCCTGGGCCAGCCTGGAAGGCAAAGGAAATGGAACAGAACTGGAACTGAGTTTGTTCAAAGCTGTGCTTGGTTTGGCCAGGCCAGGCCTGCAGTGTGGCCCCTGGGCAGGGACCTGAGAGGGGATTCACTGAGGGGGCTCTGCTGTGGTGAGAAAAAACTCCTCAGTGCAGTGGGGAAGTGCAGCAGCCTTTATCTGTTTACAAACAATTCGGTATCCTTTTATCAGTGTGCATCACATTTGTCTCAGTACTAAGGTAATCTTAGTATTAGCAAACTCTATAATTAAAAATCAGATTTCAGTGTTCTGAACTCCTGGCTGTAGTCAGTGAAGAGTAAGACTGAAATATGAACTCTTTAGGAGTGTTTAATTTGCCAGAAAATTCCAGGAAATACCGTTTTATACAGTGATTGAATTAAAGGTCTTGTACACAACCGTTCTCTTACCAGGATATCAAGAAGGATGGAGGGTGGTTATTTAAAGGCTTGGCAAAACCTTTCTGGTTACTCTTCAAATCTGGCTTTGAGGCTGTTCACGGATTCCTCTCCAGATTTGAGGCTAACCACACTTTTGAGGAAGTCAGAAAGGGGAAGAAAATAGCCCAGTAACACTGGAAGGACCTTAACCCGAGGTGTGTGATGGGGATGTGGTACCACGAGCTCTGTGGGCCGGGGGTTACCCGCGTTCACGGCCCCTGGGCAGACCCCAGCCCCCGGCGGGGCTCGCGGCTCCGCCTGGCCCGGGAGCACCGGGAGCACCGGGAGCAGCAGCCTCTGCTCTCGGTTTTGCTTTCAGCCCCTGGCCTGAGGGACGCTGCGTTTTCTGTCCCACCCGCGCTGCCGAGGCTCGGGGCTGGCAGCGGGGCGGGGACCCCGCGGGGTGCGGGGGCAGCCCCAGCCCGCTGCCCCGCTGGGCTCGGTGCTGCGGCCGCAGGGCCAGGCGGAGCTGGGGTGCTGAGCCCTGCACGGGCTCTTCCCTGCTGCTCCTGCCCTGCCCTCCTGCCCGAGGCACAGCCGTGAGCAGGGATTTCCCGCAGGGATTTCCCGCAGGGATTTCCCGCAGCGGCTTTGGGAACTCGGCTCTGTCCGTGAATCGCAGCCCGAGCCGCCCTTCGCTCAGCGCCTTCCTGCGGGGTGAATCCTTGCCCTCCTCTGGGACTGCTGCTCCATCCATCCGTTTCTGGTGTAGCTGTGCAGTGGAGGTTCATTGCACGAGCTCTGAAATCAGCTCCAGGGCCATCTGCTGCGGCTGTGCCTCTGTCCCGCAGTGACAGGTCCCTAACAGCAGCTCACCGGTCAACACCTGCACCTGGGACACGTATTTTCACAGCAAACCTGAATATTCACCCAGGGTTTTTATAGGGAAATTCTGTCCTCCTTGCCACTAAGAAATGAGCAGGTTTCAAACACTCACAGTTATAGGAAAGTTTCCCATTATGTGGAACACGTTTCACACACCGCTGTGGTGGGAAAACAAATTAATTTCCATTTTAGTCAGAACCAAAAGATTTCAGGAATATGTCATGTGCTTTGTCTCTCCAGTTTTGTTAGTAAAGAAGCTGATATTTGCATAAGCAGGTTGGTATAACTAGGAGTATTTTATTCCTTTTATAACTGATTTTCCTCTCTGTAACCCCAGCTCATTTGTGATGACCCATTACAAGAACCTGCATTGCAGGGGCAGAGGCAGCCACTCGCTCTTGTCTCTATTGCTTTATATTTTAATTTGACTTTATCTTTCATCATCAGTCCCACTAATAAATATGAAAAGGTTGTGTTCATTTATTTCTGCATCAGAAGAGCTTTGGTCTCCATGGTTACAGCCATGCAGCTTTACTTTCACCATAAGCTTGGTGCTTTTTTTCCCTTTGCAGACTTTGCAGTGGCTTCTCCATCTTGAGCTTTTCCACATGCATTTTTAAAACAAGCATTTTGTTCCATTTCTCCATATTGTACTTGATGCAAAGCCAATCATCTGAAAGGTGCATCCCCTCCTCTCTTCCCTGTCCAAAGAACTGAGGGGATTTAATGTTCCTGGGCTTGTTTTGAAGTAAAAACCTTAAAAATGCTACAGGTGCAGGGATGGGCTGTGCTGCTGGTGGTCCTGGCTGAATCCCACCTCCACTGCAAAGTGGCACATCCAAAGGCCCAGAACAGCTGCCCAGAGAGTTTATTTCTGTCATTCAGGTTATATCACACAACAGCTTGTAAAACACTGCTCCTGCTGCAGACAGTGTGCTGGAGGCTTCAGCCAGCTGGTGTTTATGGCATTTAAAAATTCTGCCATTGACTTCAAATTCTCCTGCAAAATCAGAGTGTTTGTGGAGCTGGCAGCGTTGGCACAGGACTGGCAGGTTTGCACTAGAGCACTCTTCAACCCCCTGATCATTACAAATATTAAACATGAAGGTAAACAAAGTGAGATTTTGGACACTGTCTTCACTGATTTTGGATGCTCAACCAAGTACAGACTCCTGGGATCAAACCTTGGGATAAATCTGCCCTCTCCACAGAGCTACAGCAGGGTCAGACATCTGTGCTTCCCCTTAGAGCTGCCAGGCACAGACCTGAGGTGTAACAGAGTCAGGATGTCCTGAGGGATGAACCCTTCAGAATGAACTCAGGCACCTTTCCTAGAAACCTCTTGGTTATCAAGAGTGACTTACTTTGATTTTTGGTGCCGGCGCAGTTCCCAGGAGAAAGGCTTCAGCTGGGGAGGCTCTGCAGGTCGGAGGTGCTGGCAGGGGATGGCTCTGAAACAGAAACAGGGCAGAAATTCAGCTTCTTGCTCAAGAACAGGAAATTATACTTGAGAGAATTGTCTGCTGAAAGAGACAAGGGGGGTGGAATCATCAGCTCAGAACTGAAGTTGCTCTCCAATAATAATAACTGACTTTGTAAGCAGTGCTGAAAATGTGAAGTTGTTTACTCTCACACCTGGTTCTACAGATTTTGAAATCAGCTGGGTTAATATTGAACAGATAAAAATAGAGTAGAACACGGGGGAAATTAGTTTTAAAGCACATAGAAATGCAAATGAATTAGTACCACTTGAAAATACTGACTACAGAAGAAATACAGAGAGGGATTTGGGTTTGCTTCTGGGGTTTTTAAGAATTCAAATAATTGATTAATCCCGAAATGAGGAGATAAAGTAATTTCTTTCTGTAGTGCAGCAATCCAAACCTCTAGCTAAAATCCCAGTCTCAGTGGAAAAGGAGCCTGTCCTTCCCCTGAGGTTGATGCTCTCCAGGCTCTAAACTTCACCTATTTCCAGAGGCCAGTTTGTATTTAGATGAAATACTCGATGCATTTGTGTGCAATTCCCCTCATGTTTCATCACCTCCTTCCCACGGGCACAGCTTTCAGTGTAACACAAACCCCAGTTTCCCTTCTCTCAGCCCTGGTGAGAAAGCTGAGGAGTCTGAACTGACCATGGGAGTGCTGCTGGCCGTGACCTGCACCCTGTGAAACAGAAAGGGCAAAGAGCCCGAAGCAAAGAGGCTGTGAGAATACCCAGCTGGAATAACTCAGGTGGGATATGAACACTGTCACTGCCTTCCCCAAAATAAAAGTAGAGAGAAGGCAAAGTTACAGACCACTCCAGTTTTCCAAGTAAAATAATCTGTCCCTCATTTCCAGGGCAGCACTGCCAGTGGTCACCCCGGGAGCAGAAATGGGGCTGTGAATGACAGTAATTAAGCTTAACGAGCTGGGTGCCAATCTGTTTGCAGAAAGCTCTGGCCAGCCTCACTGTGGGCACAGCCTCTCCCACCAGCCTTGAAGCAGCCTCTGGCTTTCCCAGCTCATGAAACCACTGTCCCACTCTGCTTTGTAAGCAGCTACTGAGAGCCCTTACTGTCCAGAACTCCTCCAAGAAGATGATGCCACAGTTGCAATGAGAATTTGCTAATTTTTTTAGATGCCTGTGATAGTAAATCTGGTGCTTTGGTGTCTAGCCCCTCACTCTCTCTATAACATTGCAGCTATTTCGACTCACACCTTTCCCTCTGACCTGCAGGCATCACATTCTCTGTACCCCCTTGCCATGGGGCATTTTTGGGGTGACTTCCCAAAACGGTACCATAACCACTTCCAAACCCACTCCTCCTTTGGGCTGCGTGCCCCAAACCCGGGGAGGATCCCTTGTTACCAGCCGGAGTTAAAGGAACCTCGTTCTTATCTGGGGTTCAGCTGCTGAATCACTGGGAATTGAGAGGCAAAGCTCCCAGTCCACACAAGGTTTTCCAAAGAGGGCCCAAGGAAAGCTTTTCCACAGCGGGACAAATGCCCCCCGGGGCAGGAGGAGTCTCTGTGCTGTGCACAGCTCGCAGGCTGAGATGAAATAATTCCTTTGTGGTCAGGCTGCTGGGAAACTCAAAGGAGAAGTGAGGTGGTTGCTGCTAAGTAGGAGGGGCATGGGGGGAAGAGGGAGAAAATGTCTGGAAATTCCAAAGGCTCTTGAAATGATCAAAAGAGAAAGGTTTGAGTAGGAGCAAAGAGCTTTTTGCCTCCAGATCACTCGATTCCTCTGTGTCCCCAGATCATAAAGGCCAGATCAAGCTGCTGCTGGAAGCAGATCTCTCTTGATCTGCCCCTGCATTCTATTAACTTAAAGATCTAACAATGAGGGAATAAACTGAGAAAATAAAGATTAAAGGAATTACAGAGGAATTTAGCATTTGGAAGGCAGTGTAGCACGTTCAGATGAGGCCTGATCAAATAATAGTAAAGAAAGGATTAAAACATTTACGAGAGCTTTTGAAAAATCAAGCGCACACCACTCTGCACTTGCAGGCAAATAAAAGCACTGGCATGTAGAATCATGCCTGGAAGATTAAAACTTCTGCTGGCAGCTTTAGAGACTTCAGTCAGCTGCATTTTAACAGGCAGCCAGGTTATCCAGGGAGACAAATAGTGTGACAAACCGTGGAAGGCACTAAAAGCACCCCGGAGAAATGCAGTTGGAAGCCCCCAGGCCCCAGCTGGCACAGCAGAAAGAAAATGACCCATTTAAGGGCAGAGTGGCCACTGACAACGGCAGCCCAGCATCAGAGCAGCAAAGCTGGGTCTAAAGGTGATCACTTCCAGGGTACATCACTTCCAGGTGGAAATTCTCTTCAGGACAGGAGTCGTTTCTGTCCTAAGGCAAACACAGCAATGTCAAACCACTCCAGCTTTCAGAGCAGAAGCCTTGGAGCCCAATTTTTGCTTTCCTCCCACACTACATATCCTGCACCCAGCATTCCTTGGATTCCATGCTCCATATGGAGCACCTTTACCACCACAGACAGGTAAAGGAATCAAACTACTGCTCTGTAAGCCCAAAATGACTGAATGAGGAGCACAAGCTGCAGGATTTTCTTCCTGGAGAAACACAAAAGTCCTTTCCTTCCTGTTGTTCTAAACATTTCTGTGCAAGCACTTTGGAGCAAAGTCAATTCCATGCAAGCTCCAGGAAGCATCACATAGATCTTGTTGACTGAAACTGGTCATTAATGACAACCTTTCACTTACAACATGTAATTTCCTCAAGGCAAGGATAAATCAGGCTTCCCTTGTGAAGTACAATACCATGACAATACAAAAAATCTGCCAAAGAGTTATTTGTATTTCATAAATAATAATGAGGTACATGAAGTCAAGAGAATTTAGAAAAAAACACAGGAGAAAAAACCAACAACCGTGTCCCACTTTTCCACCCTCGGTCTCTTCAGATCTGTTCAACAGCTGCAGTGGTGATCTGCACAAATCAATACTCTTGCAGAAGCCTTGGGAGCTCAGTTCACTGGCTGCTTGGCAAGAGACAGGAGGCAGGGATGCACACAGCAGTGTGGGATGCAGTGTGGGATGCAGCAGAGGCAGGGCAGCTCCCAGAACCCAGCCCAGGATGTGCTGAGTGCACAGCCCAGGCGTGGTGTTTGCTCTGTTGCACACCAGCTGATGGATTCAGCTCCTCACCAACAGAATCATTTCCCCAGGATGCTGTTGCCAGGAGGAGCAAGTCCTTTCCAAGAGAAGGTCTGGATGTGTTTTGTTGCCATTTGTGGCTGGTGTGACAGTCTGTGTCTGTGAGGCTTCCTCGGGCAGCCAGCCCTGGCTGGGGCATGCCCAGACTCCCAACTGCCTCGTGCTCAGCTTCAGGAAAGCCAGGAGGGAACTGGAGGGAAACAAGGAATGAGACAAACCAAGACAAATAAAAACCAACATTCTGAGCATCTCAAGCTCCAGGAGCAGCACAGGCAGAGACCTTCACAGCACCCTTCTAGCACAAATACTCTCATTTTATCAGTAAGGTAACTCCATGCATTCTTTGCCCTGGCTTTTACTGCCAGCTCTGCTCTCAGGTTCCAGGTCCCTGTACAGTGGGACAATCTAAGGAAGGGCCTAGGACAGGCAGATCAGAGAGGGACTATCACAGCAAGCTGGTAAAAAAAGAAAAAACCAACAAACACTAACAGAACCTTTGGGACCAGATAATGCATTTGGGGAGGCTAAAGCTGCTGGTTCTCAGCATTGTGAGGCTGCTGTCAATCAGCTAAAATGCCAGGGCAATCAGAGCAGGGTCTTGATGGCTGGAAAAAAGCCAAATGCCATGTTCAGCTTCCAGAAGGCTGAGGAGGAAGCACTACAGGATGTTCAGCCTAACCTCAGTCCCAACAAAAACATGGAGCAAAACCTTTTGGAATCCATTTCCATCACTCCAAAGGAAAGGGGATGATCAGCACAGCTCTGCTAAGGGTGAGCAGGGGGCAGTGACCCTAGTTCCCAGCTGGCAAGGAGGCAGCTCTGTGGGCAGGGCTGGTGCCCCTCAGAGAGCAGCAGCTGCCCTGAGCAGCAGCCTGTGGCAGGGGAGAGGTGGCACAGCGGGCATGGGGACCAGCACAGCCAGGCTGGACACACCAGCCACGAGCAGAGAAGAGAAGGAATGGGATGGAGAGCACCTTGGACACTCCAGCAGGTCCTGCAAGCGTACCAAAACTGCAAGTGTCAGATTTAGCCTGGCAAAATACTCCATATTCTCATGCTCATTGGGAAGGCATTCAGACAAACAGAGACTGACCCACCCACAAGTCACAGGAGATGGAAAATCACACGCATTTTCCAAGAGTAATACAGCAGGAAATAAAGATCAGTGAGGGCTGGCTTGTATGTGAACTCTAGTGAGCAGCTGGGACGCTGTTCTGTGGTGGTACAGCAGAAATTTGCCCACAAATACAAGAACAGCCAGCATGGTTTCACTGTCCAGCAAAGCTGAGGAATTTGTTTCCAGCAGAGACCGACAGCTGATTCTCAGAGTATAAAAACAGGGCAAGTATGCAGCATTCCTGCCTGAAATACTCCCCAACCTATAGGAATTTGCAGCATAAGAGTTCCTAGGAATAGAAAGATAGCTTTGCTAAACAACTTTGATGAATTTTAAGATATATAAATCTTCTTTTCAGTTGCAACTGCAACAGTGAGTTCCAAACCTCAGTGATACATCACATGTCAAAAACCCTCCCTTACTTCATTTGGAGACCATTTCTTGATAATTTCTGCTTGTCTCGTGCAATTTCGGATTTCCTAAACTCCACTGGATTCCTGTTGAGTGTGGAAAAGAGAAGACTGAAATCTGCTTAGCTGTTTCCCAGAGGGATGTGGTTCCCAGCTCCTGCTCCAGATGCCTTTTCCAGTCCTGCTGCAACAGGACCAGGACTTCAGTCAAAGATGAAACCACAGATGCAGAGAGGGACAGAAGATGGTTTTCATTTTCTGTCTTCATACTTTTCCCAATATTCCTAACTTTCAATTCTTTCTTGCTTGTAACTGACCTGTAAGTTGAAGGTTTTCCTGAGGCCATCTGGATTACTTCATGATCTCTTTCTTTAATGAAAAATGCTGGTTCACAGACCAACACCACTCACGTGAGTCTTCCTCGCATCAGCCCCAACTGCATCACAATTTATCAACACCTTGTTTTGGCCAGAGTTTTCCTCTCAGTCTCACAATGTTGCAAGGTCTGCCTGCAGCTCTCTGCAGTTGCCATTCCCTTTTGTGATCTCAAAATAGCCAACCTTTCTCACCTCATGGTTTGCCTCACTTTCTAAATACTTTGTGAACACTGAGCAGCGTGCTGGAGATACAGACAGCACCTGAAAGGTTTCTTCCCAAGATTTTTAGCTCAGGATAATGGAAAATATTTGTGAACCCAAGAGGATGAAGGAGCCAGCACTGCACTTCTACACTTTGCAGGACCATCATGGAACATATTTGAGTATGTGACTTTTAGCAACCAGCCACAGTGCTTTGGTGGGAGGAGAACACCCCAGACAGTCCCTCCCCTGATACAAGCCTCTGTTCCTTTCTTTTGTAAAAAGAAATAAAGTTTTCTCTTACGGGACGGAAATCAGAACAGTTTTGCAGTCCCACAGAGTCCTGCTGCAGAGGGCACTCAGGAAAGGGAAGAGCTCAGCAGGAACGGTGGGGGCTCTGCCTGGGTTACCCAGACTTTTCTGGAAGAGACCCTACCACGGTTCTCCTTCAGCTGTGTCAGCGGGCAGAGCAGGGCACAGCAGGGCTGGGGGCCCAGGGCACCCAAACCCGGTCTGACCCCGCAGCCTGGCCAGGCAGCGAGGGGAGCCCCGGGACACACGGACACACGGACAGACACACACATCCTGCACGTCTGGCAGAGCGCTGGGCAATCCCTGCAGGTGTGGCCAGGCAGGCACAGCCCAGCTCGGAGACCCCCAGGCCCTGCGTGTGAAATCCCTGCGGCAGAGCTGGCTCCGGCCGCGTTCTGTGCCCAGCCGGGGGCAGACGTGCCTCGCTCATACCTGGCTTTTTTTCCCCAGCCGTATTGACACAGGGACTCTGCGACAAAATGAACGCTACTGAAGCCCGAAATATCTGCACCGACTATAAATATATTATGAAAGAGCTTTAAACTCTGCCCTGGAGCACTTCCCGATTGGCTGCCAGTGATGTCACACGGCCCCGGAGCCCAGCGGAGCGCGGGCTGGGGAGGCTCCGCTCGGAGCTCGGAGCGGCCGCCGGCGGCAGCGCGCACCCGGGAGCGGGGCCAGCGCGGTGTGACAGCGGAGTAACCGCGCCGTGTAACCGCGGTGTAACCACGGAGTAACCGCGCCGTGAAACCACACAGTGTAACCGCGGAGTAACCGCGGAGTAACCGCGGTGTAACCGCAGTGTAACCACGGTGTAACCGCGGAGTAACCGCGCCGTGAAACCGCGGTGTAACTGCGGAGTAACCGCGGAGTAACCGCGCCGTGAAACCGCGCCGTGTAACCGCGGAGTAACCGCGGAGTAACCGCACTGTGTAACCACGGTGTAACCACGGTGTAACCGCGGAGTAACCGCGCCGTGTAACCGCGGTGTAACTGCGGAGTAACCGCGGAGTAACCGCGGAGTAACCGCACTGTGTAACCGCGGTGTAACCACGCCGTGAAACCACAGTGTAACCGCGAAGTAACCGCGCCGTGAAACCACGGTGTAACCGCGGGGTAACCTCAGTGTAACTGCGGTGTAACCACGGTGTAACCGCGCCGTGAAACCACGGTGTAACCGCGGAGTAACCACGGTGTAACCGCGGGGTAACCGCGCCGTGTAACCGCGGTGTAACCGCGGAGTAACCGCGCCGTGTAACCGCTGTGTAACCACGGTGTAACCTCAGTGTAACTGCGGTGTAACCGCGGAGTAACCGCGCCGTGTAACCGCTGTGTAACCACGGTGTAACCTCAGTGTAACTGCGGTGTAACCGCGGAGTAACCGCGCCGTGTAACCGCTGTGTAACCACGGTGTAACCTCAGTGTAACTGCGGTGTAACCGCGGAGTAACCGCGCCGTGTAACCGCTGTGTAACCACGGTGTAACCTCAGTGTAACTGCGGTGTAACCGCGGAGTAACCGCGCCGTGTAACCGCTGTGTAACCACGGTGTAACCTCAGTGTAACTGCGGTGTAACCGCGGAGTAACCGCGCCGTGTAACCGCTGTGTAACCACGGTGTAACCTCAGTGTAACTGCGGTGTAACCGCGGAGTAACCGCGCCGTGTAACCGCGGTGTAACTGCGGAGTAACCGCGGAGTAACCGCGGAGTAACCGCACTGTGTAACCGCGGTGTAACCGCGGAGTAACTGCGGAGTAACCGCGCCGTGTAACCGCGCCGTGTAACCGCGGTGTAACCACGGAGTAACCGCGCCGTGAAACCACACAGTGTAACCGCGGAGTAACCGCGGAGTAACCGCGGTGTAACCGCAGTGTAACCACGGTGTAACCGCGGAGTAACCGCGCCGTGAAACCGCGGTGTAACCGCGGAGTAACCGCGCCGTGAAACCACAGTGTAACCGCGGAGTAACCGTGCCATGAAACCACGGTGTAACCGCGGAGTAACCGCGCCATGAAACCACGGTGTAACCGCGGAGTAACCTCAGTGTAACTGCGGTGTAACCGCGCTGTGCAACCACGGTGTAACCGCGGTGCAACCGCGGAATAACCGCACCGTGAAACCACAGTGTAACTGCGGTGTAACCGCGCTGTGCAACCACGGTGTAACCGCTGAGTAACCGCGCCGTGAAACTACGGTGTAACCGCAGAGTAACCGCGCCGTGAAACCACGGTGTAACTGCGGTGTAACCGCACCGTGAAACCACAGTGTAACTGCGGTGTAACTGCAGTGTAACCACGGTGTAACCGCGGTGTAGCCTCAGTGTAACTGCAGTGTAACCACAGTGTAACCACGGTGTAACTGCGGTGTAACCGCACCGTGAAACCACAGTGTAACCGCAGTGTAACCTCAGTGTAACCGCGGAGTAACCACGCCGTGAAACCACGGTGTAACTGCGGTGTAACCATGGTGTAACCGCACCATGAAACCACAGTGTAACCATGGAGCAACCTCACTGTAACTGCGGTGTAACCTCAGTGTAACTGCACTGTGTAACCGCGGTGTAAGCGGAGTGTAACCACAGTGTAACTGCAACATGTAACCACGGTGTAACCGAAGTGTAACCACAGTATAACCGCACTGTGCAACCGCGCTGTAAGCAGAGTGTAACCAGAGTGCAACCACGGTGTAACCACAGTGTAACCACGGTATAACCGCACTGTGTAACCAGAGTGTAACCACACAGTGTCTCCAGAGTGTAACCACGGTGTAACTTTTCCATGTAACCAGCGTGTAACCATGGTCGCCGTGAAACCACGGTGTAACTGCGGTGTAACCATGGTGTAACCGCACCATGAAACCACAGTGTAACCATGGAGCAACCTCAGTGTAACTGCGGTGTAACCTCAGTGTAACCGCACTGTGTAACCGTGGTGTAACTGCACCGTGAAACCACAGTGTAACCGCGGTGTAACCTCAGTGTAACTGCACTGTGTAACCGCGATGTAACCGGAGTGTAACCACAGTATAACCGCACTGTGCAACCGCGGTGTAAGCAGAGTGTAACCAGAGTGCAACCACGGTGTAACCACAGTGTAACCACGGTATAACCGCACTGTGTAACCAGAGTGTAACCACACAGTGTCACCAGAGTGTAACCACGGTGTAACTGTACCATGTAACCAGCGTGTAACCATGGTGTAACCACAAAGTGTAACCACGGTGTAACTGTACCCTGTAACCAGAGTGTAACCACGGTGTAAGCCCGTGCTCACTGCCCCATAGCCTCACCAGAGCTGCCGCTGTGCTCAGGCCCCCTGTGCTCACAGCCTGCCCGGGGCACAGGACAGCGCTTCGCTTGGAGAGAAGCCTTCCTAAAGGGTGCGGTGAATCAGCGTTTGGGTGTTAAAGACACACGTGTGCACATTCAGAGCAACCTTTCCCAGCAGTTGTGACCTTACATTTCTAGTCAAAGGTGAGATAAGTACTCTGCCCTCCCCTTTCCCCACAGGAACCTGGCCTCCAGTCCTGTTTGAATAAACTGCTATGGAAGTGAGGAGCATTTCACACAAACCCTAACAATACCACTGTCCCAGGCTGCTCCAAGCCCTGTCCAGCCTGGCCCTGGACACTGCCAGGGATCCAGGGGCAGCCACAGCTACTCCGGGCACCCTGTGCCAGGGCATCTCCACGCTCACAGCAAAGAATTTCTTCCCAACATCCCATCTAACACTGTTGTCCCTCCATTGCCCCTTGTCCTGTCACTCCAGGCCCTTTTAAGCAGTCCCTTTCCATCTTTCTTGTTGGTGCCTTCAGGTGAAGGCTGCGTGTTTTTATCCACTGTTGTTCCTTCTGCCTTTCTTTGCAGTTTCATATTAAAGACAAATGTACTAAAATCAGTCATAAGAAAAAAACCCCGCAAGTTCAGTGTCTAAAAAACTCCCGCTTTCCTCGATTACTCCTAAAGGACCTCTTGACCGCTGAACCCAGCACATACCACGGGTTATTTCGAGTGGAACAAGTCCATTAACTTGTAAACACTCCTGGAAACCGGGAGGCAGCGCCAGCCCGCTCCTGCTCCCGGCTCAGAGCCGCAGTCCGTGCGCTCACACTCGCCATCTGCTCGGCTGCGCTCGTACCGCAGGACAAGATGGGACTGCTGAGACTCCAGAGGAGCGCGAGAGGACAGCCCGACCTCACCGAGCCATAAACTCGGGCTTATCTGGGTTTTCCTTCCAGCCGCACACCCCTCGCTCTCTCAGCGCCCAGCGCAGAGGCTCCCGTGTAAAACGGGCTGCCCAGCGCTGCTGCCCGCCAATGGCGCCTGGGAAACCGGGAGAAGCCAGCGGAGCCCGGGCGTGCAGCGCGGGCAGCGAGGGACCTGGCGGGGACAGGCGGGGCCGGGCGGAGCGCGGGGGCGCGTAGGGAGGCGCGGGGATGTGGGGGGATGCTCAGGGATGCGGGGATGCGGAGGGATGCGGGGATGAGGAGGGATGCGGGGATGCGCGGGGAT
Source organism: Onychostruthus taczanowskii (assembly GCF_017590055.1). Lineage (NCBI taxonomy): Eukaryota > Metazoa > Chordata > Aves > Passeriformes > Passeridae > Onychostruthus > Onychostruthus taczanowskii. The sequence continues at coordinate 1,001,297 of NW_024503346.1, read as the reverse complement.
GCTCGGGGATGCTCAGGGATGCGGGGATTCTCAGGGATGCGTGGGTGAGCACAGGGATACGCGGGGATGCTCAGGGATTCTCGGGCATGCGAAGGGATGCGCGGGTGAGCGCAGGGATGCGCGGGGATGCTCAGGGATTCTCGGGCATGTGAAGGGATGCGCGGGTGAGCACAGGGATACGCGGGGATGCTCAGGGATTCTCGGGCATGTGAAGGGATGCGCGGGTGAGCACAGGGATACGCGGGGATGCTCAGGGATGCGCGGGGATGTGAAGGGATGCGCGGGTCAGCGCAGGGATACGCGGGGATGCGCAGGGATGCTCGGGCATGCGAAGGGATGCGCAGGTGAGCGCAGGGATGCGCGGGTGAGCGCAGGGATGCGCAGGGGCATGCACACTTTGCTGCCGCTGCAGCGCAGCAAAGCCCCTTCCCCGGAACATCGCGACATCAGCCCAGAGTGCCCGAGGCCACGACCCGTGATGGAATGCGCTCCATTTTGGGAAACAGGCACGGGTTAAATTCATTCTTTTCAAAAATTAGATTTGCAGTACAAACCCCTTCTCAGTCCCTGGGAAACTAAGGAAGATCAATGCTTTTCCCTCAAAGTCACACAGGGCTGAAAAAAGGGCTTTAGCAGCACATAGTGATGCCACAAACACCTGAGCACAAGGCATTCTTTAGACCGAAAACTGCTTCACCTGGTCCCAGATCCTTCACCCCTCACACCCACACCCTTTTACTGCCAGTCCAGCTCTCCCCTCTGCACAAAGGAGCCCAGGTGTTTCTTGAATCCACTTTGCCTTTCCAACACTTCACTCATTCCCATATTAATGAAATCCATATGGTTAAGTATTACTGCCCTGCCTGTCTTCCTCAAGGCCCTTTTGCAGAGACTGAATTCACTTTATGACTAGCTTTCCCTGTACTACAAAAAGTTGCAGAGGTTTTATGAGCACCTTTCACGATTCTGAAGGCTACTATAAAATGCCTTGTTTACTGGAGCCCATTTGGACATGAGGAACCAAAGATGAGTGTCTCCTATTTTCAAAAGCATCTTTGTCCAAGATCACCCCTTTTACAGCTTTCCACTTAAGAGCCACTTCAAGAATTAATGTGGTAGACTGCATATATTAAACTGGAAGCTCAGAGACAGAACAGCTTGCATGAAGAGAGCTGCAGTGATTTTCAACCCCAACTGAATCCTGAGTATAAATTATGAACTTGTTTTTATAAAGTAAAATGTTTGTAAACAGATAATAATTGTATAGCTTTTTTTTTTTTTTTTTTTTTTTTTTTTTTTTTTTTTTTTTTTCCCCTGTGCAGAAATAAAAATAGGAACAGAATAAACACAGAGATTTTTGCTTCTGTCACAGTGAGACCACAATTTCCACAGACATTCCTCTGATGGGACACCATTCCAGAAGTATCTATTACATGGTTACAGCAGTAAGGAGAGGAGCATAACGTGCTTGGAGTCAATAATCCACAGAAATATGGTAAAACAAAGTCTCCAACATGCTCACCACAACTATGGCTGGCAAGAAGAGAAATTCTCAGTGTACTAACAAAATCCATTTGAAATGTTTAACTCTAACATCATCCAATCTTCAGGATGTTCCCTCATCTCAGCTGGAATAGAATGTGTAGCTGGTAGAGCACAGACCGAGAAAAACAGTGTAACCAAAGAAACCCTGAAACAGGAAAGCCAGTCAGCCTTCCCTAGTGAGGCAATTCCAATATTTGGGAAAAGGTATTTTCCCTTAACAGCAGCTGTATAAATGGCACACCTGTAGCAAAGTTCCAGCCCAGGTTTGTGAGGAGCAGCCCTGACCCACAGGTGTTTCACACACGTTGTTTTGTAACACTGAGCACACCCAGCCCTGTCTGACGGTGTGAATGTGGCACTGAGCCTGCACTGCAGACAGAAATGCAAAGTACAGACAGCAAAGCTGCTGCAGCTGCAGCCACCCCCCCACTGCCCCAGCAGCCAGGCCTGCAGAGCTGCAGTGGAACATGCAAACACTTCCACCAGTGTGAGCAGCAGCTCTGCTGCAGTGGAACATGCAAACACTTCCATCAGTGCGAGCAGCAGCTCTGCTGCAGGAACACCGAAACCCTGCCATTCGTGTGAGCAGCAGCTCTGCTGCAGTGGAACATGCAAACACTTCCATCAGTGCGAGCAGCAGCTCTGCTGCAGGAACACCGAAACCCTGCCATTCGTGTGAGCAGCAGCTCTGCTGCAGTGGAACATGCAAACACTTCCATCAGTGCGAGCAGCAGCTCTGCTGCAGGAACACCGAAACCCTGCCATTCGTGTGAGCAGCAGCTCTGCTGCAGTGGAACATGCAAACACTTCCATCAGTGTGAGCAGCAGCTCTGCTGCAGGAACACCGAAACACTTCCATTAGTGTGAGCAGCAGCTCTGCTGCAGTGGAACATGCAAACACTTCCATCAGTGTGTGAGCAGCAGCTCTGCTGCAGTGGAACATGCAAACACTTCCACCAGTGTGAGCAGCAGCTCTGCTGCAGTGGAACATGCAAACACTTCCATCGGTGTGAGCAGCAGCTCTGCTGCAGTGGAACATGCAAACACTTCCACCAGTGTGTGAGCAGCAGCTCTGCTGCAGTGGAACATGCAAACACTTCCACCAGTGTGTGAGCAGCAGCTCTGCTCCTGCATTCCTGACAGTGTGAGCAGAGGGACTGAGGTGAAGAGACAATTCCTGCTCTTGACTGGCACCAGCAGTACCCTCTCTGTAAGTAATTTAACTCTGCACAGGGCAGTGTTATGTAAAACACTGCCCAAGGAAGATTTTTGCTGCTTTTCAAGAGCAAGCATCACAGCCAGCAGCCGTGTGCTGCAGAGTGCATTTCAAGCTGAACTAACCAACAGTCCCTGGCACTGACACGGGGGAGGAGCTCTGCTTCCTATTTTCTGGCACAGATCAGGCCGGCTTACAGAAAGGCAGCATTTTACAAATCTTTACATATGTAGCCAGAAGCTTTTGTCAGTGAGATCCAATTATAGCTTAAAAACAATTCCTATGACAGAAAAGAGACGAGAGCACTAATGAAGGTGCCTCTCTGACAAATCAAGTTTTTTCTAGTTGTTTTTGTTCATTCATTTGATCTCAGTACTGGAATTTTGTAACAAGAATTGGCTCCGTATCTTTCAAAACATAAAGGGCCTAATCCCTCCCATTAGAGAACAGGAAGTCAGAAGCCAATCTTAGCACTGACTAAAAAAAGGAATCTGGATTGTTATTTTAACTTCTTTGCTGCACATAAACGGGACCATTTTTCCCCCGGTGCCACTGCAGCACGATGGCTCAATGAAAAGCTGATTGTCCCCAACCAGTGGCACCTGTTTACACAAGAGCTTTGCCCCAGGTGCTGTCCCTGGAGCAGAGGTGGCTCTGCAGTGTCCCCCGTTGCTGCTGTGTAACTCCTGATGGTCGTGCCTGTGCTGTCCTGCCTGGCAGGGTGACAGGGTGACAAGGACACATCTGCCACAAAGCCTTTTTACACTGCTGGGAGTGCAGTCCATTCAGGTGGGACAGGCAGAACTTTTGTGTTTTGACTTATGTTCTTGTCCCCTTGAAAACTGCAAACTGTCACTGTCACAGCACTGTGACAGCTGAAATCTTGACTGCTGGGCCTACTGCATCCTCTTCCTTGAATGTTCCCACTTTAAACCAATTTATTTCTCAATGCACAACCAGTGAGGGCTCTCAAACCAGTTAATGTAGCAGTCCAGGTCACAATGGAACTGGATGAACTTCAAGCACAGCTGCAGGTAAAATAAACTGAACATCCCCCTAAAGTTCTTAACATTACATATTTAAGCACATGCTAGATTTTTTTTTTGTTGTTGTTGTTTTCCCCATTACTAAAAAAGTGGCCTGTAGTACTCAGCACTTGAAAATTAATGAGCTTTAAATATTAACATAGTACACCCCCAGTCTTGAAATATTCTGCTCTATTTTCCCTCCTCTCATCTTTCCCATCTGGTACAGTTTAGTATTAATTCAATAAATATTTTTCTTCAAGACTGTCAGAAAAATCTCATAGCACTTTGAAAACACCAAATATTATCTTGTGAGGTAAATTAGGACACAAAAAGTAGTGTGACATACATGTGATCACACATTGTCAGTGGCAAAGAATAACAGAAATTGCAATATGTGCTGCTCTGGAGTCTTCAAGAAGAGAAACTGCTAATATACAGCAAAGAGTGAGGCTGACACCTCCCTCGAGTTACATTTGAAGGATGATCTGCAAAAGTTAAAAAGTGCAAAGTCTCCACATAGGAGAGATTTCTTACTCCAGTGATTTATTTCTGAAAACAGCAAGAGTTGCTAATGCCCAGCCTTCTTCCATCCGAAGATATGAGTGGTTTCTTTAAACTCCACATGCTGAAGTTCTCTAAAATAGATTTACTGTCCTTTCTCTAAGACTGCTGCACCCCATTCAGCCAGGGCACAGATAACATCTTTGAAGGAAAATGTCTGAAATTACAGTTTCTGCCACACGAAGTTCAAGCTCTACAGCAGAAAAGCTTTTCCGCCACAGAGCTGCAAACTTCACAAGAGAAGGCTCCTTCCCCTGTTCTGCTCCCTCTGGAGGTGTTTTATTCTTACAACCCAGCAGACTCACCCAGCCATGTTTGTAATTTATATTTAGTACAAGGTCCTTTGTGTTCAGCCCACCTTGATGTTCCAAACACGGAGAGTAAATCCTGATCACTTTTCTCCTACGGATTACATCCCTTTCTCTTTTCTTCACTAATGTCATCATTCCAAGGTGCTTGCAAGCATGATATGCAAAATTTCAACATTTTTCTTAAAAAAACAAAAATGAAAGCACTGTGCTTGTTCAAGCCCAGCTCAAGGAAGTTTCTGTGTCTCCAGCCTGGCCTTCGTGTTCTTACTGGTGTCCCAGTTACACAACATTGTTTGTATGGGCAGCCCAGCCCTGCAGAACCTCCAGCTTGGATCTTTTTTCCAGATGGGCTATTTGCTGCAGGTTTAACAACTTTGGAAAGTTTTAGGGAATAAAACCAAATCAATTCAGATAATGAAATTAAGGAAAAGTATGTGTTGTTTAGCTCTTTTGAAAAGTCCCGATGCCTTCATAAGCTACAGCAGAGATTTTAAATTGGCAGAAAACTACCTTCATCTGGGACACATTTTCCCATTTCCAGGAAAATATGACTGAATTTGGCCAATTTACAATTCTTTACTGAATTCTTTACTCTATATAAACTGTGTTTTCCTGGAGATTCACTGGAGTCTGACAGCTGGGGATGAAATCAGTGTGCACCATCTCCTGTGCATGCCACACTGAACAGTCATCATTGTCCTGGCAGCTCCTCTTTGCCCTGGACCTGCAGGAGCTGAACGGGATTTTTCCTGCAGCTGAAGCTCCCTAAGCTTGCCCTGGCACCTGGCAGAGCTGTGAATTTGTGCACCTGTGCCCAGTGCTCAGTGGCACCTGTGAGGAATGGAAGGGCTGAGGTCAGGAAGGGCTGCCTGGAGCTAGGAGAAATTCTTCTTTAACCACACAGAAATGAGTGAGGATCTTATAGCTGGAATGGAGAGAACCTGGCACCGGGCAAATAGCGCAGGGAATTTTTTGGGCATTTTCAGGTATTTAATCTAGATTCTCAAATAAATAATAAATGATCACTGTAGGTCATTTGATCCGTGGATCAAGCTTTATAAGCTCCAAGAGGTACTTGTACATTTTGCTGATTTACTTGTACATTTACATTTTACTCCAACAGGTACTTGTACATTTTTACTTCCTAAAAAAAGCCAAGTCGCACATGAGTCACATTTTTCACAAAATGTGACTCATTTGTGTCTTTGCTTATTTTAGGTAGCTGCGTTTTTTAAGAACCGAGTATAAACGTAACAATATAATATATAATTACTCCTAGTAAGATTTTATGGTATTTTTATTAGCAGAAGGAGTAGATCAATGCAGATCAAGTGCTTTTACAGTGCTCTAAGTGTTCTGCAATAGCAGACCAAACAGCAGTAAACAAACCAGCAGTGTCCCCTGCACCACTGGGGTGTCTTTCCAGGATGTCCTGCAGAGCCAGCAGAAAGGGGACACGGACACCCAGGGTGGGACCCTTCAGGGGAGCTAGAGATGCGATGTGCACGGCTGGCTGATGGCACAAAGCACAAGGAACACAGAATACCTTGGCGTGAGCTCGCAGCTGAGCGCACGAACCCAGCAGCAGATCGGACAGAGCGCAGGAGCAGTGGGAGCTGGTGATGCCAAGCGCTGTGGTAGAGCAGGCTGCCCTCGTCACCTTCCAGAATGCACTGCAGGGATTTTTGGGCAAAGAAACCCATCTGTCCTGTTCCACACCTAGGGCAGGCTAAATGTGCCTGGCTCCCGGGCATCTGTAAAGGGGTGCAGGGGTCTGCAAGGGTTCCGAGGTGTCTGATGGGGTTTGTAGGGGTCTGGAGGTGTCCGCAGGGGTTTCTAGGTGTCTGTAGGGGTATACAAAGGGGGGGTATATATATATATAGGGGTATACATAGGGGTATATATATATAGGGGTACTTGGCGTGTCAGGGTATTTTTAGGGTTGTATAGGGGTCTGATGGGGTGTCTTGGGGTCGGAAGAGGTGTGTAGGGCTGTGTGAAGGTCTGTACAGGTCCGTGGGTGTTTGCAGGGCTCTGCCGGGGTGTTTTAGGGGTATTTTAGGGGTATTTGTAGGCTCCGGAGGTGTTTGCAGGGCTGTGCCGGGGTGTTTTAGGGGTATTTGTAGGCTCCGGAGGTGTTTGCAGGGCTGTGCCGGCGTGTTTTAGGGGATTTTTAGGGTTTTTTGGCAGGCTCCGAGGTGTTTGTTTCAGGCCCTGCCCGCCCGCTCCCCCTCGCCCCTCAGGCGGCCCCGCGCGCGCCCCGGCGCCACCTGGCGGCGGCGGCCCCGCAGCGCCGCCCGCGGCCAAGATGGCGGCCTGAGGGCCCTGAGGGCCCGGCCGCGGAGCCAGCCCGGCCCCGGCCAGAGCGGGGACAACGGGAGGGGACAAAGCCAGCGGAACGGCGGGGGCACCTCCTCAGAGCCTGTCCCAGCCTTGTCCAGGGCTGGGACACTCACGTCAGGCACCACAATGTCCTGCGGCAGAGGTGCGAGAGCTTCTGCTGGGCAAAGCCTTCTACCGGCTTTATTTTTCTGTATTTCTCATCAGAACTAACAGGTACTCACTTGCTGTACAGCACTGTACTGGAAAGCTGTTTGTGTCTTCTTTATTTCTTATTTAACACCAGTACAAGTGGCACTTCACTAAACCAATAGACTCCAGCTGACATGAACTAATACTTGAATGAAACTTGTTCCCTACTGAGTGATTCACTTTGCAACATCATCTTAATCAAGCTTGAAAATTCATTATTCATTTTTTGCAAATGTAAACAGCATTAAGGAGATTTGTGCCTTGCCCACTGCAGATGTGTAGATGACAGAAGTAAGACAAACACTGTCAGTGGTTTAACCACACAAAAATGATGTGGGTATCCTGGACCAAGCGTTGTGTCATCACCTTGAAAATGCTGAACACAAAACCAAAACAAAGACCCCAAGATGTGGACATGTGTAAGTGGTCTGATTATTGCAAATCATTGACAACCACATATGAAAAGATGATGTCAAGGAAGAGGCATGGGAAAAAATTCTCTGAATAATGAAACTGAACAAGTTTCCATTTTTTTTTTCCTTGGAGATAGAAATAAATCACATCAACATTTTACTGTCAAAATGAAGGAAGCGGGTGAGGAGAAGCTATTTAAAAGGTTGTTTTAGGAGCATCTTTTGTCATGACAAGAGAAAATTTTAAATAAACTGCCCCAAAATAACATTACCAAGGTTACATCAGCACCAGGCTGAGGTGGGATATCAGCTTTGTGCGGGTCACAACGGGAGCACTCCCAAGTGCTCCCCACTTTGGGGTTTGGAGCCTTCCTCTCTCTTTCCGCGGTGGAGAAGTGTCTCAGCCTACAAAGGGAAACCCCAAAACCTCGGGCTCTGCCTTCAGGGGTGCCAGGCGGGCTCTGTTCCTTCCCGGTGGAGCTCAGCCGGCCGCCCCTGGATCCGGCAGCTGCCCACGGTCCCGCTCAGTCCCACCGGCACCGGAGCCCAGCCTCACACCCCAGGGCTTCATTCCTACAATCCCAATAACCAGCGCCAGGCAATTAACGAGGAAAAAAATCGCAACAAAAGCGTGCAAATACTTATCCAGCAGCAGCTCAGCTTCACTCAGCTCTGCATCCCAGGCACGGGAGTCCCGCAGAGCCGTCTCTGCTCATCCCGGGGGATTCCCGGTAACTCACGGAGCATGGGCCGGGCCGGGGCCGCTCCTGGCCGGAACCGCCCCGCCGAGGGCTCGGTCCGGGCACAGGAGCCTCGGCGGCTGCAGCGGGACCCGGCCGGGCGGCGGGGGCTGCAGCCCCCTCGGTACCGTCCCGCCGGGACCCCCGGCCGCACCTGCAGCCCCCCGTCCGTGCCCCCGGTAGGACCGGCTCGGGAGGCAGCGCCAGCTCCGCGCCCACCTCCTCCGGGTCCGGGGCTGCTCCGGATGAGCATCCCCGTGCATCCCGAGCGCTCCCGGTGCCTCCCGAGCGCCTCGGTGCATCCCGGTGCCTCCCGAGCGCTCCCGGTGCCTCCCGAGCGCCCCCGGTCAATCCCGGTGCCCCCGGTGCCTCCCGAGCGCTCCCGGTGCATCCCGAGCGCCCCGGTCCATCCCGGTGCCCCCGGTGCATCCCGAGCGCCCCCGGTCCATCCCGGTGCCCCCGGTGCCTCCCGAGCGCTCCCGGTGCATCCCGAGCGCCCCGGTCCATCCCGATGCTCCCGCTGCCTCCCGAGCGCCCCCGGTCCATCCCGGTGCCCCCGGTGGCCTCCCGAGCGCTCCCGGTGCCTCCCGAGCGCCCCCGGTCAATCCCGGTGCCCCCGGTGCCTCCCGAGCGCTCCCGGTGCATCCCGAGCGCCCCGGTCCATCCCGATGCTCCCGCTGCCTCCCGAGCGCCCCCGGTCCATCCCGGTGCCGCCCGAGCGCTCCCGGTGCCTCCCGGTGCCCTCCGGTCCATCCCGGTGCCCTCCGGTGCATCCCGGTGCCCTCCGGTGCCGCCCGAGCGCTCCCGGTGCCTCCCGGTGCCCTCCGGTCCATCCCGGTGCCCTCCGGTGCCTCCCGAGCGCTCCCGGCCGAGCTCAGCGCGCCGAGCGCGGCACCCGGCGGTGCGGGGCGGGAGCGGCTCCGGTTTTAGGCACCGGGAAATTAAATGTAGCCCCAAGGTGCTCGGAATTTCTCCGTCCCCGTCTGTGGGTTTCGAAAGGATCTGAGGTCACAGACGTGCCTAGCCCACACCCAGGTCCTGTCCTTGCCCTCCTCCCTTTCTTTCTGCGTTCCTTTCTGCACTATAGAGATCCAGTCACTGACCACCTGAAGCTTATTTGAAAGACAGTTAATAGCATGTTTAATAAAACCCAAATGGTCTTTTGTGAGTAGTTTTTTGCTTTAAGTTTTAGCTCATTTATAAACTCATGAGTTTCCAAAAATATACCTGCTTTTCTCATTTTGCTGCACAGGACAGAGAGTATGAATAGCAGACTAAGTAATAAGGTTTGCACAAGATTTAAGCAATAAGGTTTTTCAAATTTCAGAATTACAACACCAAGCATTTTCATGCAGCATTCAGAAAGTCAGAGAAATCTGTTTCTATATTCCACTTGTTCTCCTCAGCATTTTCAGAACTTCAAATAATTTGTGCCCTCCAACAGAAAAGAGAATCCCACTTTTTTTTTTTTTTTTTTTTTAATTGACAATATCCAGAACAATAACAAAGAAGCAAAAGGGGAAAAAAGGCAAAAAGCCTTGAGAAATTCCAGTGTCTCACAAGAATACTCTTCTCATGCCTAGACTTTACTGCTACAGCTGTAAGAGTCTAAAGGGACAAGGCTTGCAGGATATTTTCTTTGACCAGGTTATACAGCTGCATGGAACAGACAAACTTGTGGCCATTGCAGAATTGTGTATTCCTTTCTGCAGTGTGTGGGACTCTCACCTCCTCCATTAGTTCATCTCCTCTTTGCTTCCTGCTCTTTTTTTTCTCCATTTTCTCTTGCAGCTGTGGATATTAGGCCACTTCCAGCCCTGATTTAGGCAGGACAGCCTGTGGCACACAGCAGCTTTGTGTGTTGTGAGCACACCAGCCAAATGCCATGTATAAAAGCACGAGCCCTGCACTGGGTGGTGTCCCTACCTTGCCTGGCTCCTGTCACATCTGCTGCTGCTCTCTGTTCCTCAGCTCTGAGTGCTGCCATTCCATTTGTGGTTACAGCAAAGCCATTATCAGTACCTGGGCACTGCCAGGTGCTCACCAGAGCACTCTGGAGAGGTCACTGCACCTCACAGGACAAGAACCACGTTCTGGTGTGGGGACAGTAAATACACTCTTGTACACCTCCTTAAACATAACACCCCAGAGCCTGAAACAAGTCTCTCACTGATGAAATGCAAGGTATTTCCTTATGCTATCAGGTAATAAAATAGCAGTTCAATAGAAAGGAATGTTAATTGGAAAGAGAGGAAATGATATCTTATTAGCAACACTTCTGAACTGGGTATAAGAACTGCTGGTTTAATAGCACAGCACTTCTTTAATCGCTTTGTGCTTCATGGCTCTAAAGCACTTTTAAATCAAGCACACGACATCAAGTCCCCAGAGACAGATTTATCTCCTGTGTGAGAGGAAAAGTACACAAGTGATCTGTCAGGGCTGCACAAGGAGTCTGAATTCCTACATCTTGGCTGCAGTCTCGCCTCCCCAAGGACCAGCTGTGCCATTTATTGCATACTTCTACAGCATCCAAGAATATTGTTACCATCCAGCACATCTTCCCTTGTGTTAGCATTGGAGGCCGTTTGTGAAGCTACCTTAAAGCTGATTTTTCCTCTCTAGCATTACCATGTGCAACTACATCCCAGTATCTGAGCGTGACACTTGTATTGCAAGGAACACATGCTCAGAAGACTTCTGCAAAGTCTGTAGAATGCCACAGGTAATTTGAGGGTAACAAAAATCTTCAAAGGGGTATTTAGCCCTAGTCTAAATCTTTCTCCTTGTGGTATACTAGGGAAAGTAGGATTACTTATGAAAATCCTGTATCTGTAAGCATGCATGAATTTTCAATTTCATAAAATAACCCAAGTCCTAATGAGCCTTAAGAGCTCATCACCTTGAGAAAAGTTGAATGCTCCTGGGTTTAAAGGACACATGCAGTTAACAGCTGCATTCCTTCCTCAAGGAGGCAGCAGTAGGGAAAGTTAGTCTTCCTTTAAAGAAGTTTCATAGTTTTAAGAAAACTGCTGTGGGTATGAGCGCTCTGCAGAAGCAGCATTGCTGACCTGAGTGCACTCGAGCCTCATTCCCTGGCAGTCCCAGACCAGCTCCGTGCTGTGCCTCCTCTGCAGAGCCAGCCCTATCAGGCTCACTCCATCCTCTCAGGCATTCCCGAGGACATGTCCTCAGCCTGCTGCCTCACTGGGTGACCCCAGGGCCCTGCTGAGCCAGGGAGCACTGCAGAGGATGCACTGCAGAGCTCACACCATTCCAGGAATGCCACGCTGCTTCCAGCATTCCTTCCAAGTGTCCTGTGCAGAGAGCAGAACTGCCCCAGCTCCAAGGCACTGTCTCCAGCACCCAGGGCAGCAGCCTGGGCTCTCTGGGCTGCACTGAGTCAATGCTGATCCCAGCCTTGCTGTCCCCTCCCCAAGGCTCTGTCTGCAGGGATGGAAAGCCCTGAGCACACAAACAAACCAGTCCTGCAGACACGAGGGAGGTGCAGGGCAGAACTCTGCTCAGCCCCAATGCAGCAGAAACAAAAGCCACACGCAAAGGGCTGAGCACAGCCCCAGTCTCCTCCCTGGGTCAATGTTTACAAGGGCTGCCAAGGCAAGAGGTGGGAGGAAACAGTTGTGAACGAAATGGGTTTGAGTTCAAGCTGTCCCATGGACACTTCTAGAGATACTCACAGCAGCAGCAACTGGACACAGGTGACAGCAGCACCGGACACAGGTGACAGCAGCAGGGGCCTGAACCTGTCCCAGGAGCAGTCCTCAATGGAGGGTCCCTGCTACAGGAGCAAGCACAGCACAGAGAGCAGCAGCACTGAGGGACACACGGCTGGGACTGCCCAGGGACACAGCCCTGCTCCAGGGCAGGGACAGGGCACATGGAGAACACCGCCAGGGACACAGCCCTGCTCCAGAGGAGGGACAGGGCACATGGAGAACACCGCCAGGGACACAGCCCTGCTCCAGAGGAGGGACAGGGCACATGGAGAACACCGCCAGGGACACAGCCCTGCTCCAGAGGAGGGACAGGGCACATGGAGAACACCGCCAGGGACACAGCCCTGCTCCAGAGGAGGGACAGGGCACATGGAGAACACCGCCAGGGACACAGCCCTGCTCCAGAGGAGGGACAGGGCACATGGAGAACACCGCCAGGGACACAGCCCTGCTCCAGAGGAGGGACAGGGCACATGGAGAACACCGCCAGGGACACAGCCCTGCTCCAGAGGAGGGACAGGGCACATGGAGAACACCGCCAGGGACACAGCCCTGCTCCAGAGGAGGGACAGGGCACATGGAGAACACCGCCAGGGACACAGCCCTGCTCCAGAGGAGGGACAGGGCACATGGAGAACACCGCCAGGGACACAGCCCTGCTCCAGAGGAGGGACAGGGCACATGGAGAACACCGCCAGGGACACAGCCCTGCTCCAGAGGAGGGACAGGGCACATGGAGAACACCGCCAGGGACACAGCCCTGCTCCAGAGGAGGGACAGGGCACATGGAGAACACCGCCAGGGACACAGCCCTGCTCCAGAGGAGGGACAGGGCACATGGAGAACACCGCCAGGGACACAGCCCTGCTCCAGAGGAGGGACAGGGCACATGGAGAACACCGCCAGGGACACAGCCCTGCTCCAGAGGAGGGACAGGGCACATGGAGAACACCGCCAGGGACACAGCCCTGCTCCAGAGGAGGGACAGGGCACATGGAGAACACCGCCAGGGACACAGCCCTGCTCCAGAGGAGGGACAGGGCACATGGAGAACACCGCCAGGGACACAGCCCTGCTCCAGAGGAGGGACAGGGCACATGGAGAACACCGCCAGGGACACAGCCCTGCTCCAGAGGAGGGACAGGGCACATGGAGAACACCGCCAGGGACACAGCCCTGCTCCAGAGGAGGGACAGGGCACATGGAGAACACTGCCAGAAAACACTGCCTGCTGTGCTGGCCAGGAGAGAAATAGTAAGCCCAGCTGTTGTCACACCTGAGAAAAAGGATACATTCTTCCTCATTTTGATTTATCTGACAAAGTAATTGAGAAAAAAAAATTCATTTCTATATCCATTTATTATTTTGGTCTGTAAAAATATAAGACTAATATACAACTACATCTAGCTTGATTTTTGTAAAATCAGTCTTCATTCGGTGAGATACCAATGTACATTATACATTAAAGTTGTAAGAAAAATACTGATATTTGACATTTTAAACAAATTCATTCATGTAAAAATCACATTGCAAGTAAAATTTAATTAGAAAATACATAATATTCACAAAAATACACATGTTAAAGACAGCTTGTGAGAACATTGTCCTAAATTTAATTCAGGTGTGGAAAAAAACATATGATTCACAGTTAGGCTTGACTTCTCCAGTACCACAGCAGAACTTTAAAATAAATGCATCTTAATTCTACTAAGAATTTGTTCTTCCTATTAAGGTGCACTTGGATCTCCCAGCCACCAGGGAGGAATCACTTGTCCCCCTCTGTGCATGTACACAACATGTAACACTAGTCAAAGGAATTTTAGTTTTTCATTCCATTCTGAAATAATTTGGGTATTTCATAAATTAATTTCTAAAATCTGGATTGAAAATACAATTCACACACACAGGATACTTAACACACAGATTACATCAATAGCAGCGTAACATTGTCGATCATGCGCAGCATCCTCACTATCACTGCTGGATTTTTTTTTTTCTCCTTTTTTTAGCTATAGATAAAATCTATATAAAACAGTCAAGCCTTAAAGTATTGTCTTCCAGGGAGAAAACAGTATAGATGTTAAAAATTTAGGAGGTAGTGAATGAAAGGCTAACAATATCAGCATATTTTAAAAAACCTTATACTGAACCCCAGTATCATTTATATATAAAATTAAATTTAGCCACTCATAATCAACCATTGATCATCCCTAAGTAGCAATTTAAAAATCTTTTGTAATTAGCAGTGTATTTATTAGTAAGATATGGAAGAACTTTAGAAAGTTTATGGTAACTGCAGCAGTAAGCAATTACATGCTGTGCAGTCTGTCATTGTACCTGTAAATACATATTCTTCAGTTTTATTATTTTAAGTTTTTATCAAGTCCCAAATGCTTAGTTTTACTACATGTCACCAAATTTCTGTGAAACAGAACATGATCTATGTCAAAAATACCATTATCTCAGGTTTAGATTACTCAGTTTGCAGGAGAGGTCCTAGGAGATGAAGTCTCATGCAGTTTAGAGCAGGACCTCAGTTAAATTTCTACAAGTCCTTAATACTGGCATAAATATTATTCCAACTACCCACACACAGGCCTGGCAGCACAGCAGCCTCGGGGCTGGCACCTGCCCAGTTCCTGGCCACACTCAGCCCCCCCAGGCAACTCCAAGCTCCCAGCTGTGATCTGAGCTGTGAAATCCTCACGGGCCACATCAGCCCCAGAGGGGATCTGCATGGAATGAGAACGTTACACCTGCACCAAGTGCACTACCAGTTCCTTCTCTGGACCTCTCTTCTCTTCCCATCCAAGTGCCTTTATTCCTTTGATTATTCACAATACATTCAAGTAAACCAAAGGCACAGAAGTGCAAACTAGCAGAATAATGAGTCTCACCCTCCACTGGTGATTTCATACAGGAAGGAAAGCCTTGTGACAAAGGAATATAAAGATATTTTCAAAGTAAACAATCTTCCATAAAGAAAGGAAGTGTAGAGCAGCACTGAGAGAAAACATGCACAGGTAAAGTCTCCATGTTGCAGAATGAACATTTCTTTTTCTCATTTCACACTGAGGGGAAACAGTTACTTCATTTTCAATAATTATTAGCAAAACAAGTGAAACACTTGAAAGACCTTGCTCTTGTAAAAGATTCCAGGGCTCTCCACACACACACAGAGAAACCATAAATAAGTGTAACAAAAAAAGCCCCTCACCTGTATTTGCAGAGTACCACTGCCTGCTGTGCCTATTCTCCATAAATCCTAAGGGAGATGAATGCCTCTCCTGGCACCTTGGACTCCAAAGGCCTTGGAGGTTTGAGAAAACTACTGCTCACCAGATACTAATTTCCAATGTGCACTTTGTAACATCAAACAGCAGGGATTTGTTTCTGCAGCAATGTCTGCATCATCACAAAAACCTGAAACAAACACAGGTTTAGGCTCCGACAGTCTGTGACGACTTTTACCATTAAACTTACAGTTGAGTTGGTCTCCTATTAGTAAAGTTAGCAGAGGTAGATTTTCCTCAAATAGACTGAGGGGAAAAAAAGAAAGGGGTCAGTCTCCCTTCCCACTCATCACATCTTCCCAGAGGGTGGAACACACTCCCAAGCACCTGACTGCTGCTCTGGGGAGCACAGAAGCACAGGACAGAACTGGCAGCACCCCCCTCCTCCTGACAGAGGCCATGGCATCCCTGGGGAGATCCTTTTCCCCAATCCTGTTAGTCCCCAGCTCAAGTTCCTACCACAACTTCTGTTCCCAGAGGAGGGTCAGGTTGGGAAGCAAGGGCTGAAGGGGTAAAGCAGGAGATACAAAAAGGGGAAGGATAAAAACAATTGGTAGAAGCCTCCCCTGCAGCTGTCCCAGTGAGTGCCGTGGTTACACACACACCTTTGCCCTTGCAGGATTTGTCATCAGTGTTTTCACACACAGCAACACTGTAACAGCCACAACACCCAGCCAGGGGCACACAGCAATCTGCATTTACAGAGCAGATCCTAGGAATGAATAAGTTAATATCACATGGCTCAAGCAAGGTGTAGTAAAGCCTCATTCTGATTTAAAACTTTTTTTAATCCAGGGATTTAACAAGACTGTTCTAACTTGTTCAGGTTTGAAGAAAGTCACTTGTATATAACCCAGACTCATTTCAACAAACCTTTGCTAGTAGAAATCATTACAGTTTCTACTAGGACTGCAAGTGGAACAGAGATTACATTATGCTATTTCCACAGCATTGTTTACATTTGATTTGTTTGTAATTTCCTGGGATTAGTAACTAAATCCAATGATATCCTTAAATATTGCAAACTAGGATGAGAACAGGTCTTTGATGCATTAGTGTTAAGACTTTCACATCTGAATTTCAAAATCAGAGTCATTAAAAGTAAGCTTGCCTGGCCATTAAAACCAGTAATGGTGCCTGACTAACACGCCCGTGGTTGCACATTCACTCACAAAGGAACAGTGACCTCCAAAGCCCACTGCCCCCAGAGCCCTGCTGTCCCTGTGCCAGCCAGGACCAGCCCAGTCACCCCCCTCTCTTCCCAGCCCACCTCTGGCCCTCTCCCAGCTCTGCCAGCGGAGCAGCAGTGGGACAAGAGTGAGGGGGCTGCAGAGAGGAATGTGAAACCACAGCCCATGGCACAGTCAGCTGCACACCTCAGGAAGTTTACTTCTATAGAACCAGTAGTATACGGCATAAAAAAATAATAAAAATCAAGTACCTTCAAAAGAAAGCTCACAGCCATCTCTTAGCTATCCTTCATTTTCAATTTAAATTTTCCTCATTCAATTTCAGCTATTTATCAATTATCGTCCAGCTTTGTGAATTATTTACATTGAAGTGCAGAATTAATGAAGTTAGTCAACTTATGTCATTTTAAATTTCTTGAATTTACTTTTTTTTCCCTCCTTTTAAACTAACTGCAGTGCTTGGTAGATGGAGAGGTATAAAATGTGTTACATATTAAGCCCAATTAAAACATGTATGGCATCCTTACTTATACAAAGCACACCAGTGTCATTTCATAGTGTTATTATAGTTCCATCTTCTTCTAAGGACTTACGCCCTGGCTCTGGGACTTCATACTCCATGCTAATGCTGCCTGCTGAGTGATTCAAGTTCATCTCACTGGAAGGAAGGAATCCATTTTGTGTGGACTCGTGGAGGAGTTCAATTTGTGATAAGGACTCTATGCTTTCGCTGGCAGGCGCAGCTTTTGGGATCTGCTGTGGCTCGCCACTGTCTTCGATAATAATGTCCTCCTCATCGCTCTCCTCTTCTCCTTGCAGCAGACTCCCCAGAATGTTTGGAGTGCTGCTGGGAAGGCTGGACTCAGTGGACCGGCCGGAGCTGCCCGAAGTCCGACTGTTCCTCACGACGTTGTTCCTCTGGTTGGCGGGTCTGACCGTGACGATCAGGTTGCGGCTGTTCGCAATCATCATGTCTGTAACTTGATCGAGGCTTTTTCCTGACACCTCTATCCCATTCACCTCCAGCACCTCATCGTTGACAGCCAGCAGGCCCGTGCTCTGAGCCAGCCCCCCGGGGACCAGCCTGGATATGAAAATGCCCGGCACCTTCTCCAGCCCGTGCGGGGTGACCCTGACGCTGGAGCCGTCGCGGATGTAGAAGCCCAGCGGTTTGTCGGTGCCGTACTTGTAGAGCCGCACCCTGCGGTGGGTCTCGGGCAGAATATCCACGTCTATGATGGAGGACACGGGCCTGAAGTCCTGGGGCATGCTAATGACAATGTGGGGTTTCTTCTTGTGGTTATCCGGACGCAGCACGTTGGATAAGACGTTCTTCTTCCTCGTCACGGTGTCCGTCCCGAAGGCACTGTAGTCTGCATCTTCTGTAAGACAGAGCACACGGGGATTAGAGCCCGCAGACAGCCAGGCCACGCTGCTCCCGTGCCTCAGCTCAGCACAGGCAAACAGCTCAAAAGAAGGTGTTAGCCTTACTGTCACAGAAGAATTTCTCTCTACTCACGAAACAAAAGCTTTAATGTTATGAAACACAAAGTTTGGAATACTTTTGGTTTTCTACTACCGAAGAAAAGAGTGCAGGAAAGAAATGAAAACCGGTTAGCAGCAGCAGACACAAAGAGCTACAGCTGCCTGAGAAAGGGTAGAATGGAAAGAGCGAGTACATTCCTAGAAACATTTTAATTTTATTCAGAGTAATTCCACTTGCTAGTTTTCTCTCCTCAGGTTTCAGATCATTGGAAAAGAAAGAATGAAAAAGGGAAAGCAGCCAGCATGCCTATTATTGCCTAGTTACTGGGAGCCAGCCAAGTGACCTGGATTCAAACTCCAGAAAGCTTATTCCATTCTGCACTCTTCCCTGCCCCCACGCCATGTAGGTAAAATGGCTGTGGAGCAGAAACAAAGAGACCTTGCACACAGATACTTCAAGCAAAACTGTTCATGCAAGCAATGCTGTAACTGCCACAACTTGATACAGGAATAGGCAAACGGCTTAGAGCTTAAAAAAATCCAAAAGAAAACATATTAGTCCTACAACTACTTGTAAGAGACAAGAAAACATGTTCTGTGGAAGCAATACTGATTTCTGAAATGCTTATTTACCAAAGGTTCCATTTTCCTTTTTAATATGCAATAATTCACCAAAAAGAATCAACCTAAATACATTCAGACCTGAGCTTCCTCAGATTTACACTCATCCTTACTACACACATCTTTGGCCTACAGGGGAAAACCCCAATAATCATGCAGAACTGGAGTGCACTAACCCCAGGACCCAGAGAAGCTGGGATTTCTTTGTATTATCCCATTCAGATGCCATTGGTACAGCCAAGGAGGTGGAAGAATGGCTATACATTTCAATCTGTGGACTGGGCTGACTGTGGCAATGCTGCCCTGGTGGCATTTCAGGACAGCTGCCAGCTGCTGAGGAAATCAATGAGTGCACTTGCTTCTGAGGCTGAGATATACACACATGAACCAGTTACATTTGGACTCCTCAGATGCTTCAAGCAAAATAGAACAGAGAAAGTATTCCTAGAGCAACAGGCTAACACTACTGCAGCATGTAACACCAACTCCTCCCTCCCTTCCCAGCCTTTAGGGCTGCTGAAAACAAGAACAGTCCTTTGGCTGCTTGGACCTGGTACTCTGAAAGATAAAGGACAAGAAGAAAAGAAACAGATTTAAATTAGTCCACAAAAAAACCTCAACAGGATTTATTGTCAGCTCGTGGCTTGTGTGTTCACAATAGTGCATCAACATGTTTTAGAAAAATGTGTCCTGATGATGGCCTCATTTACATTTCTTTTTTATTTCTTTTGTTTTTAAAAAATAATTACACCGTAAGAAAGGCAAAGCTTTTGCTTAGCTGTTTGCTAAACACAGAACATCTTTTGCACTGATGTTTACAGCTAAAGCTGTTCAACAATTGAATGCACACAATCAGGAGTTATTTCTGAAGATATGCGATTCACACAGCCCTACTATGGCCTGAAGTCACTTCTGTGGCAATCTGTTACTTTGTAATTTAAAATTTAATTAATATAACACTAGATCTTAACATCAAGCACAAAGGCTTTAGAAACAGCCTAAAATCTAATCTTCCCATGTCTAGGAGTGTTAGGTCAGCTGTGTTGAAGAGCTGGTGCATTAAAAACCAATTCAATCTCCCCACCAAAGCATTTTAACAGGTGAACAGAGTCTGAAGGGAAACACCTACAGAAGTGCAAACTCAGCCTTTTCTCTGCAGAAGGCCCTTTGGAATGTCTGACTGACTAAGATCAGCTGGTTAAACCCCTGTACTCCATCCACTGCTGACAACACACTGACTTTCCAGGCAGCACGGAACAATTCTTTTCATGTTTGCTAAAAAGTTATGATCAAAGGAAAAGTGAGAGAAGTTTTGTCCTTATCTCCCCTGACAACCCATCCAACCAGTTTCCAGTTAGACATCTGGTGTTTCATTGAAAGGATTTTTGCAATTCAATGAGGTGCAATAACTTCTCTTTTTTTATTTAGAACTACAATTGTTTACAAAACAACCTGGGAAGGACAACTGTGAAATCAGACCCCAGACAGGTCTCACTTTAAATACAAGGTAACACTTGCACTCATTCCTGCTGAAGTGCAAGTTGCTGATGACAGCCCCAGGACACCGGTGCCACTCAAGCACTCTGCTCCTGCTGCTCTTAGAACAGCTGGTTTAGAAAAAGACACAGAAAACAGGACAGCAAAGCTTTGTCAGGACTGATTCTGTCACGAGTGCTCTCCCATGTGCATTACAACATCAAAATGTGTTCAACTGCTGGGGTTTTCTCCTTCAATTCAGAGAATCAGACTCTGTGGTATTTTACCTATTCTGTCATATCAAACATGTAAAGCATTCAAAGATCCCAGCTTGCCACAGTGGCTGTGAGGCTTCTTCACCTTCATGGCAGGACACACACCCTGCAGGAAGTCTGGCACAAAGTGGATACACAAACACATTTATTACATCCCAGGAGCTCTATCATGTCCTGTAAATGATCAAAGACAACCAGATCCCAGCCTGCCTTCCACAGCTACCAGCTGGCAGCTTCTGTCCAAATCAAATTTTTCCAGTTAGCAGAGAAACACGAAGATCAGCTGCAACAGGACTGGCTTTGAAATAAATATTATGTAAATGTCTGTATGCAAATAACAGATTCCAAAGGACTTTTTAAACAAAAACTAAGAGCAGAAAAACATTTCTTGGAAAAGAAAGGAACTTTAAAAGTTTCTTTCAGAAGACAAATAAGAAATCTTAAATTGACCTGGTGGTTTTGTTTTTAGTAACTCTCTTAAGTTACAGGACACATGGCTGAAATAAAAGCATCCCAAAATTGCAAGCCAGATGTCAAAACATTACGAAACCCTGAAAAACCAGAGGGAAAGTTTTTTTCATTATATCTGCTCTTAATAGTTAAATAATTCAGAACTAGCATGAACCTTAAGATAGACAGTTAAGGTTAGAGAATTTGTGAGGAAAAAAACAGTGGAAGGTTGATAAACTCATCTCCCCAAATCTCAGCAGAACAGCACACTCTGGGTTACCTCTCTTCCACCGCTAAACAAGTTTTCTAAAGCAATACTCTCAAGTACAAAGGCATCTTTGTTCTGGCACCTCACTAATCAGTTTAAAGCCCCGGCAAAAATATTTTGGCCTAAAGCCAAAGGACAAGGTGTTAACTACAGATAGTGTGAAGGAGAACGTCCACACGGTGCAGGAAGGATTTCTCCCCCCAGCAGTTTCAAGCTCAAGGTGGCACCAATCTGTACAGACTTATTACATGAAATTGAAAACAAAAGCCCTCAAATGCCAAATCTGGTTTCAATTTAATGTTATTGAAGACAGATTTTTGAAATATTTTCCTGACCCATTTGTAAATCAATGTAGAGTTACCCGTTGAGAATTAAATTTTCAAAGGCCCTAAGTAGTTAGTGTTTGAACAGAGATGCAATTTAGCATTTTTTAAATATGACCCAAGAAATCTCTAATTTACTCACAAAAACATAACAAAATATGGTTTTAGGAAACCAACCTGTGCTTTAGGAAGAGGCCTCAGAATAGCCAGACTAGTCTACAAAGAGCTGTTTAAAAAGCCAATTGCTCTTACCTCTCAGCAAAGTAAAGCTTCTCAGTGACAAAGTGTCTCTCAAGAGGCACAAGTGGATTAACCAAAGAATCCACTTCTCACTAAATACAGCCACATCCATGCAGAACTTGCAGGAGTTGGATATTCTAATTTAGAATCCTTCAAGGGACTGCTAAGGGTATTATAATGAAATGTATCTTCTGTTATCTCTGCTGTTCTCGTATTTACAATGCAAAGTTCCCCACATCAAGCTCCCTTCAGCCTGTGCAGACTGTTCCCCTCCATTTTCTCTTCAGAAAGGTTTTTCTCACAGACAGAGTGACTCCCATACATCTGGATTTAATCACAATACATCAGTTTAACCTTTAAATACCAGATGTCAACAGTACCTGTTAATCTGTTAAACTGCAGAATGAAATTCCAGCAAGGAATGTTTTCTGCAAGCTGACAGCCAACCCTGACTTGTGCAACATCAAGCCCCAGTTTAGATTTTAGCACTGGAGCAGTTTATAAAGTATTTTAAAGGAATTTTGTGAAATACAATTAGAGGAACCCAAGAGGAATAATTTGTGATTTAATTACAGGACCTCTAGGCTTTTTACCACATCAACCAAGCCACATAAATGTTCAGGACAAACAGAGCTTTCAGAAATGAAGAGTCAAAATCAAACAGGAGAGAAGAGAGTTCTTACTCTGCCATAACATTTCCCAAGTTCTGGAGTCCCATTATCACAACCACTGCTTATTAACAGAAGCAAAACCATCTTGCAGCTCCCATTTCAACCCCTCGAGGTGTTCCTTGCATGCAACATACTAAGAAGTTACATTACATTAGATTTCACTGCAGTCTGCTCATACCTCAAGTTAGCTATGCACAAATTGCATGTAGTTTCTAAATAGTTAAGACAGTATGATAAAAATTTCATACATTATAAGGAATCAAAACACTTTCTCTCTTCCCCACAGTGGCTTTTTTTCAAATATCTTAAATTCCCAACTGCTGCTGCTGGAAATACAAAAGAAGTCAAAGTTCCATTACAAAACCCACAAAAACTTTTCAGCTGATTTAAGAGAATGCATGAAAGCCACAAGTACCCTTGCAGGTGGAAAAGTAACTTGTGTCACTTATTATAGTTCCAAAGCAGCCCAGATCAAAGCAGGTATTTGCTAAGACATTTCTTTTCCATTCCAGAGGCAGAGCCAGTAAGGTTGCTGCAATCTGAAAATTAAGGACAGTTAAATCACACTGCACAAAATATGAACCATCCCTAACTCCACCCATCCAGCCTTGGCTAGAGGCAAAGCATCACCAATAAAATACAGAATAGTTCTTTCTGTATTTTCCATCAAACAAACACCTACCCTATATGCAAAGATGTCAGAGGAGGCAAAGCCTCTATTTCATCAACAGATGTGATCAGTGTGATCACAACTAATGGCCAGCAAAGTGCAGGGGGACTGTGGTGCCAGCCTGGGCTCTTTATTCCCTGAAACTCCACAAGCAGAAGGCTCTTGTGTCCAAGGGAAGGCAGTGACACCTGGGTACCTCCTACACAGCTTTTCCTGCTCATCAATTCTCCTTCTGATGAACTAAAATGGATTCGTCATCTTCTACCTTTGTGCATTGTATCAACTCCTGGCACCAGAGCAGTAGCAAATAATGCACCTGGATCAAATCAAGGTAAATGACTGTAGGAAACTAAAGAAGCATTACAAATGCAACGTTAGACCTGTCACAGTAGGAACAATCTAAAACCATATGGTGTTAAAATATAAACTCAATAATCCCAGTCTGACAAAGTGGCTTATCCCTTCCTGTCATATGGCTACTGTAGGGGATTAGATGGAATCACAGGCCTTGTGTCCCTGCAGGTTCTGCTGAAGCAAATGCTCCATGCCTTTGGCATTTCAGCACTGAGAACACAGGCCTTACCAGTCCATACTATCCACACAAACAAAACAAACATTTTGCCAGCACTCAGCAGCTGCCAAGCAGCCACACTGGTTATGAATATTGGGTTTGTGTCAGGCTCTTGTGGAGCTGTTCACTTTTTGGAGTGGGAGTTCACAAAGGGTTCTGATGCCCAAGCATCTTCCAAGGAAAAGATGCCTGTCTTAGCAACAACCAGGAACAACACCACAAGAACAAATACAAACTTCTAATTGGATTTTTTTTCCCTTCATGAACAAAAGCAGACAGTAGGAACACACAACCAGAGCAGACACACTACTTTTAAAAGCAAACCATCAAAGCAAGCAGCCCTCACTCCTGAGGTTTGCTAACTGATACAATCTTGTCAACTGAAAACTTCAAAATGTTTTATTAGGAAAGTGTGATAAGAGTAGCATATTATGAAGTTAGTTTTGAATTTATACTTTAATATTGCACTTAATATTTGATGTAATAACATTTTTAATATTACTTTCCATCTTGTAATGGTTTCTCCTTGTCTGATCAAGATTGGAATTTTAAGTGAAAAGTGTTCAACATACAGAGCAGAAAAGATGAGAGGTTAAAAGTTTATTTTTATTTGCTTACATAAAACCAGAAAGAAGCATTTGCTAGAGATTTAACTTGACTTTAACTCAACTAAATATAAGCAAAACATCACAAAGTATAAATAGGTTGCCTGAGGAAGCCCTTGCAAGAGAAACAAGCCATGAATACCTTTCACGACCCGTAATTATTTTGGAATTTGACATGAAGAAATAGGACTGAAGGGTTTTTTCCTCCATACATCACACTGTAACTGGATAAACAGATTATTATTCACATTCTTCAAGGGCTCTTACCTTTCCTCTGAATGAAAATCCTGAGGAGAGGATTGGCTGTGGAAACTGCTTTGTGATAATTGTCATCATTATTGATAGGCAGCAGGTCTCCGTGAATGTCCGTGTACCCCACCAGAACATCAACGTTTGGGATCTTGTGCACGTGCTGCAGTAATCCATAAAACTCCTCAAACTTTCCAGGTTTGGATCTCTCCAGAGAAAATCGTCGAAATTCTGCCCCAAACTACAACAAAATACATCTTACATCATTAATATGGAAGCAGCAATTATTTTATGTTAAACCAGAAACATTAGGGAATTAAAAAGCGCACTAAAAACTACAACAAACAATTCTGACACGGTATAAAACAGCCCGTGAAAACAGCTGGTTTTTTTTCCCAAATTATAACCAGTTCTGTAGCTGGTGAAACCAGGTGTACCTTTAAAAACTACAACAAACAATTCTGACACGGTATAAAACAGCCCGTGAAAACAGCTGGTTTTTTCCCCAAATTGTAACTAGTTCTGTAGCTGGTGAAACCTGGTGTACCTTCGAGCAGCCAAGGCTGTTCCGTTGCTCCATTTAACTGAGCACTGAGGTGACAAAGCAGTGCAGGGATTGCTGCAGATTCTCACAGGCTCATGAAGCAACCGCGCTGGCCAAGGGACAGAGCAGAGGCAGCGCTGCTGTGGCGCTCGAAGCAGGACTGTGATTAACATCCTGTGGTATGTGCCTACCTGGAATTTGCTTCTGAGAACTACCGGTGCCCTTGAGAACAGCGTGCAGAGATGGTTACACAACCGTGGGTCACCCACGCAAGGCTGAGCAGCCTTCACACCCCCAGCTGTTTGGGCAGGAAGTGAAAAGGCCCCTTGGCTGTGAAGACCACAAAGAACTGCTGGTCCTTTTCAGTACAAGCCCCGTGCAGCCCGGCTCTGGGGAGCTGATCCCAGCTGCACTCTGCTCCTACCTGGACAGAGCAGAGCAACCAGCCACTGCCTTGAAGGGCAGAAGATTCGCCTGCACGAGCAAGGCTCAAATCTTGATTGCAACAGGCTTTTAACTCAGGGCTCTAGCCAGGGTATAGAACCTGGATTTTCCAAATCTGGCAAGGTTCAGAAAATATGGAAAAAAAAAAATTAGTCACTGACACTACTTTCAGGGGTAGGATTTGCTTGTAGTCAACATAATCATTCAACAAAAAGCCCAGCTCACAAATCCACTCAAGCTCAGTCTCCTAAATCATCTCTAAAGCCAACACTTATTAAAACACGTTGCTTATTAAGGCAATGATAGTGGGGGCAGGCAGAGACTCAACTGTGTGCCAAGAAAAGGATGAGCATTTAATGCAGACTAGACAAACAGTGGTTTTTTACCACACATAGCTAGTAAAATGTTGGTCTTCTGCCTAATAAGGGCGGGACCCAAAGCAAACAGAATATTGGATAAAAATTACTCCAAATCCTCCTTATCAGGCACATACACAACATACCAGAGATGTCAAAAGGAATTCAGAGATAGCAGCAGCCAAGGTTACAAAAACCAGAACGGATTACATACAAATTAAAAGGATAATCATACACAACATACCAGAGATGTCAAAAGGAATTCAGAGATAGCAGCACCAGGTTACAAAAACCAGAACAGATTATATACACATTAAAAGGATAAAAAATAAATAATTCAATAAACCTCCGTTGGCTGCTTTTTCGTGTGAATTTTTACTGCTGACCTACAGTGAAAATAAAGACTTTAAATAATTTCTTTAGCGAGTTTAGTTTTAAGCGAGCAGAAGCACACGTGGAACAAAACGCTCCGAGTGCAGTTTGAGCCCCAGTATCACACACTTGGGTGTATGTTACACACAGCAGATGTGGAGGTGCACTTTTCCTCACACCTGATTACAATCTTTTGGAGAATAAAAGCCTTGGAGCGCTCACATACAAACAAAGCACTGAAAATCGGGAGACAAGGACCTCGTTGTTAGCACATTAACATCATGCTAACCCAAACCAAGCTACACCTTCCACACCCCACCTTCCTCCAAAAGCTTCAAATGAAGGCATTATCTGGGAACATTCCTGCCCTAAAAAACCTGCAATTAGCCTAACATTGACTAACGAGGCAGAAGGGATGATTCGTAGCTGCTTACAAACAAAAGCCCAGCCCACAGGAGGAACTCCCATCACGTCAGAGGCAGCACAGCTTAATCGTGACATCAGCGCAGGACTTCGTCCTGTCTCAGCTCCTTCCTCAGCTGCGGGAGGAGTGAGCCCGCAGGAACTGTTTGGCTTTCAAGGATTACACAGTTTAAACATAATTCAGTAATAAAAGTTTTAAAAAGACAACAACCTCACCCTCAGGCTGGAATAAATGTTGAATCTTACCACAGCAAGCAAAGGGCCAGATTTTCAAACCTGTGATTTTTGTTTTTTCCCATGTTATTTTATACATATTTGGTGCAAATACCAAAATACTCATAACCCACTCGTGTTGCCTAACACAGTTTGCTCAATACTACTAGAAAGCAGGTAAAAGACAAGTCCAAGTGTGCAATTCCCTTATTGGAATCCCTGAAATGTCTGCATTTTCCATCAGATGCTGCCCTCCACCCCATGGAACAGGCCTGCACTCGATGTCCTAGAGGAGGTGAGACACTGGAGGGGTAACTGAAGCAGAGAAGGCTCCTTGCCACCTGAGCTCTTCACTGCCCCTCTGGAACTCCCCCGGGAGAAGGCAGGGGAGCCACGGCAGCACACCAGGAAGGCTCCCGGGGGATGCTCACTGAACACTCATTTATGGGTCACCTTTTTAAGCCCTCTCAAACACAGCACAGAGCTGCTCCATGCAAGTCTCCATCACTGGCAGAACAGGAGCTGCAGTGACCTTCTCTGGCTTACCAGTTATTAAGATTTTACTGAGAGAAAAATATTATCCCAAGTTTTGAGAAAGGGGGAAAACATGAATTTTAATATATAGAGAACTAGAGGCTTATTTTGGGGTTTCTATACCATCAGTAGGAACTCTAGTCTGGGCTATAAAGCTTTATTTTCCATGACAAGAAAATGGGCTGACTGGGATTCAAGTGGGGAATCGCCAGGGCAAGCTCAGAGCAGTTACCCAAACTGAATAAACTAAACTAACAAAAAGATTGTGCTCATGTAACTGCAACCACAGTTGGGCTGTGCTGGCCCAGCCCTGTCAGCTGAGGCACAATTATTGATTTGGAATATCTAAATAAAGAGCTGCACATCACAGAGCAGCCTTCAAAGCCCAGGCCACTCCACAGGAATGGCTCCCTCCACCTCCCACACAGGCATTTCTTCTTTCTCTTCAGAATTGCTCATTTTCATAGAAGGAAGATGACTCCTCTGCGATATTAAATTGAGGTGCTGTTAAATAATGCATTAGCAACAAGTAGTTCTAGGAATGCCTTGAATCCTGCTCCATAATATGCACTTGAGGGACAATCCCTATTCATTAGGGCTACACTTCTCTGTACAAACACCAGGAACACATCACACAGCTGATTCCCTAGAGAGATTTTAAATCAAGGAAAACACACAGCGGGGAAAACAGTAAACCTAGAGTTCTGGGCTGAGGAAACAAGCGATTTGGGGTTTGTTAGCACATCATACTGATCATTCTCAACCTCGTAAGAGCATAAATAAAAGACTTCACCATCACAGCACTAACTTAACTGGTATTTGAAATAACAACTACCAGATACTCCTGTGCTTGCTGGTTTAGGCCACATGAAAAATGAACACTTCAAAGAAATAGCCCTCAACCAACGGCACATTCTCCAGAAGTTCCAGCACTTGATGCATTATCCTGAAACATCCACACAGCTCAAGTCCTGACTGCTTCACCTGCACTGCTGCTGCAACACCTCACTGGCAGGAGAGGAGGGGACAGAACACAGGCTGCTCCCCACTTTAAATAAAACACAGGCTGCTCCCCACTTTAAATAACAGCCCAAGAGATCCGTGTGTCCACCAATGGAAAACACATTCCCACGTGGATGCACTTACAATCTAACTAGGCAAGGGAAAAGGGACTTTAACTCAACATTTCTTTAATGAACAGTAACACTCCATCTCATACTGTACATCCAGCAGTTTTACAATTGGAAATTATTACAAACAGAAAGCAGAACAAAAAAAAAATATAATTTCTCTCAGAATATCTAAGTTTTAGCAGAAAAACTTTCCCTAACCACTAAAAAAAATTAAAAATAGAAGAGGCGTGACGCATGGGAGAATTTACAGAGCTGGGCAAAGCTGTGAGTACCTGGCACGGGTGATGTCTGCGGGAACACACAGGTACACACTCCTGCAACACTGCCAGGGTAAAAGTCTCTCGGGGCCTCTAAGAGAAGGCAAACTCCACTTTCGGATAAGCTAGCCAGGGCTCACCTCTACCTCCACTGTGAGCCTACGCTGTACCGCCCAAAAAGCTACAGAAAGACATAATCATTGGGGAAAACAGGTAACTACAGAAACAGTCACTAACAAACACACTCACTGCAATTCGGACAAAGAGAGGGTCTTGACGCTTGAGAATTATCACAGAACTTTTCGGGTTGGAAGGGTCCTCTGGAGACCATGTAGTCCACTCCCCAGGCATGTCTCCAAACACCTCTTTTGGCCCAGCGATCCCACACTTTCCCCACAGCACATATTTGCCTGTACGCCTTTTAGTCTGTCCAGAAACTCAGGGGTCAACTCCACTTACCTGTTTTTTTTAAACCACTTCAAAACCATTTATATTTTCGCCCTGCAAACAGAGCACCGAGCAAGCGACCCCACCACCTCCGGCAGCCGCGGCCCCGGGGGCAGCGGGACAGGTGGCGAGGCAGCGCCGGGGCCCGGCGGCCTGCGGAGCGCTCAGGCCCCGGCGGGGCCGTGCCCCGGCGGCCCCTCGGGCAGGTGAGTCAGCAGCCGTGCCCGTCCCTGTCCCCGCAGCGACACCGCTGCCCGACGGCCCCGCAGGGCCGGCCCGGTCCTTCCCCCGCGCCCGCGGCCCTCAGGCGGCGGCAGCTCCCACCTTGCTCTTCACCTCCATGGTGCCCAGGCCGCGGCTGCCCGCGGCCCCGCGCTGAGCCCGGTTCATGCCTCGCGCGGTCGCGGCGTCCGCTGCTCTCGCTGCTCTCTCCGCCGGAGCGCTGCGGGACGGGCAGCGGCGCGGCCCAGCCAAAAGCCCCGGCACCCGCGGCCGCTCCGCCGCCTCCGCCCTCAGCGCGGCCGGGCCGGGGCGGGCACCTGCCGGGGACCGGGGCGGGGCCCTCGCCGCGCCTGCGCCGCCTCCGCGGGGCCGCGCAGGGGCGGGGTCGCGCACCTGCCGCCGCAGCGCAAGATGGAGGCGGCGGTGCGGGAGCGGTGCGGAGCTCTGTGCTGCCGTCCCTGCAGCAGGTGCCGGCCGTGCCTCCGCAGCCGTTGTGCCGCAGCCGGGGCTGGAGCGCGGCTCGGCTCCCGCTGCCTCCTCAGGCACCTCCCGCCCCGGGGAGCCGCCATCCCGCGATTCCGCATCCTCGCACAGCCCTCAGGAGCCTCCATGCCGTGCTCCGGGTCCTCCACAGCCCTGAGGAGCCAGCCCGAACCCTAATAATCCCACAGCCCTGAGGAGCCAGCCCGAACCCTGATAATCCCACAGCCCTGAGGAGCCAGCCCGAACCCTCCCGCAGTCCTGAGGAGCCAGCCCGAACCCTAATAATCCCACAGCCCTCAGGAGCCAGCCCTAACCCTTCCACAGCTCTGAGGAGCCAGCCCTAACCCTGATAATCCCACAGTCCTGAGGAGCCAGCCCGAGCCCTAACCCTCCCGCAGTCCTGAGGAGCCAGCCCTAACCCTGATAATCCCACAGCCCTCAGGAGCCAGCCCTAACCCTCCCGCAGTCCTGAGGAGCCAGCCCGACCCCGAGCCCTAACCCTCCCACAGCCCTCAGGAGCCGCCATCCCGCGGCCCTGCGCCCTCACAGCCCCGGAGCCCCTGAGGGCTCTGCCCCCTCAGGCATCGACCTTGGGGATGGACTGAATGATCTCCGGAGAAAGATCCCTTCCGGCCCAGCGATTCTGATTCAGGGGTCTCGGGGTCCCCCGAATGTAACACACAAATCACACCAGTGTTGATGTTTGCAGGTTGCATAAATAAATCTTGGTCAGGCTGAAAGTGTGAAGTCTCCCTCTCGGGATGTGGCCACCTGTAAAGGTGTTCGTGGAGCTTGTTTTCATTTTAGTCACAAATAAGACTGCAGGATGTGGTAACGTCAGAGCTAACCTTCCTTATTGTATTAATTCTGAGACAGATCAATTTCATTTAAAGGCCAGTTAAGCTACCCTGACAAAAGTACAAAACCCACAGATTGTAAAGTCTGAAAAAAAAAGACTTCTCACATGTGTCTGGGCAAGAGGAACAGTATTAATTCTGAGACAGATCAATTTCATTTAAAGGCCAGTTAAGCTACCCTGACAAAAGTACAAAACCCACAGATTGTAAAGTCTGAAAAAAAAAAGACTTCTCACATGCGTACGGGCAAGAAGAATGCATGTACATTAATCTCATTATATCAACAGACCTTTGAATTACAGGTCTGTCCATTATCTATGAACTGGTAGAACAGAGCACAGAGTGAGGTTTCATCGTGCAGATCTTGTGTGGATGGCGGTGATGGGAGCTCAAACAATGCCTTGCAACTGAGGCACGCCGTGGGTGTCTAGTCATTCTCAAGGCTCACTTGGTAATCGGTAATTAAATAAAAAGCATCCAGTGCTGAATCACTTCTAAGTCGGTGCTGATTTTTGTGCAGTTGATCTTCCTCCCATCACGCCAAAGGCAAAGGAATTGCAGCTCTCACTCGAGCCAAGACAAGCTGTAATTAGCACAGAGGATATTGTTAATAGTTAAGTATAGTTTGCTGCCAGACGGTGTCTAGGCTGATTCAAGTCTTCTCGTCCTTTATCCAGCATGTGTTGGTTTTACACTGCAGAAGGATGCGTGGAGAATTCAGCCTGTAAATTCAGATAGAGTCTGTGATCATGGTGCAGTAGAAGGCAGATTACAGCTATGAGAGCAAGACCAGGATAAAACCTCTTATTCTGTCACTTTGTAATTATAACATTGAAAAGAGTTTGGACTGCTTTCCATATCTGTTTTCTACAGCTCTATTTAATGAGCTGAGCACGGAGAAGAGTGCAAGAGACAAGGGAACAGTGATTTCTCTGGGGCTTTAAAGCTGTTGGGTTGGCTCTTTTCTCCTGGAGAAAGGGAGGAAAAACCTCCTGGAGCTGATTTCTGCTTGGAGCCGTTGTGCAGTTAATTTTACTGCTATAGATTTATGAGGTATCGCCTAAGATAATTTGTTTTCTATTGTGCATTCCTAGCATGGCTGGAGTGCCAGGCAGTGGGTGTGGGAGCGAGCCTGAGGAGTCAGGGCAAATTCATTTCAAGTCACTGGAACCAACCTAATAAAATGTATTAATCACTGGCTGGCTTTCATCACAAGGAGCTGACGTATGAGGAAGGAATGTGATAAACAGTTTGATCTCAGATAAAGGTGGGGAGCGAGGCAGGCTCTCTGTGCCTGTTGGAAGGTTAGCTTATAGAGCTATTTTAGTCACAAGTTCTGGACAACCTGTGATTCAGACCTGATCAAGCTATTCATGGCACGTTCCGTTTCTGTGAAGTTGAAAGACAGGTTGGGTTTCCTGATCTCTGAGCAGCTGGGGGAGCTTTTTTGGGAGGCTTTTTTTTTTCTTCTTTGTTTGTTTTGGTGTAGAAATTCCATCACTTAGGTCCACCGTGCAGTACAGTGAGATGTGCTGTGATGTTGCTTTCCTGTCCCAGATTTCCCACATTTTAAGTGGAATTGTATTTCATACAGCCCTCCTGGGATTTCACAGAGTACTTCCAAGAACAAAGCACAGAAAATTTCTGTCAGCATAGGTTGACTGTTACTGATGATCCACCTAATCTTTCATTGCATAGTTCAGGGCTTATGCTGATTTCATATTTAACATAAAGTAGTCTTTATTTACACTGTCAGTGCCAGCTCAGAGGAGTGATTGTGATCTAGATGTACTAGATTATAATCTGATCTTGTCTTGGAGTTGATGAGAGACTGGAGGGTTTTTTTTTGATGGGGAGAGAAAACTAAGAGAGAAAAAGAGAAGCTTTCTTTTCAAAATGATAATAAGGTCCTGCTTTCTTTAAAAAAATAAATTCTATACTTACAGGCTTTGATGCCTTCTGCAATTTTGATCCATTAATCTCGTGTCCCAGTTACATTTCCCTACAAAGAAGCATTTTCAGCAGCAGTGTATACACTGGATACTCCATTTTCAGAATATTGGGGACCAGCGTGACCTCAAATTGCTTTTGCCCTCCCCTTGGTAAGTGAGGGACGCAGACAAACCAGTGCTGCCACGGAGGCATCTGATGTTCACAAAGGCAAAAATATTGTCCAGCACTGCTTCCATGTCCCCATGAACCCAGGGAAACACGTGGAATACCTTCCTGCCGATTGGGCTGGTGTGAGGCTGAAGTGTGACTTCACAAACGCTGCATCAGAGAGGAAGAGTCTGAGAAGAGGAGCGTGTTACTTCATCTCCATGGAGCACACTCCATTCCAACAGCCCTACACAAACACAGGAGTGAGGCTCAGAAGTAAACCCAGGGCATGGCAACGTAGCTGCTTTCTTAATAACGGGAGATATTTATTTATTATTATATTTTATTATATTTTATATATATTTAATATATTTATTTATTATAATATTTTATTATATTTAAATAGCACTCGTGTAATAAAAGTTTTATTGCTTACCCTGAAATTGTGACAGCTATAGGATTTTAATTTTGGGGTGGGTTTTTTGTTTATTTGTTTGTTTGAGGTTTTAATTTTTTTTTTTTTTTTTTTTTTTTGGGGTTTTATTTTTTTTTTTTTTTTTTTGATGGGGCAAACAATAGTTGGGTTAGTAATGAGTTTTTGTGTTCTGTTTCTGCCTTTGCTGTCTTCTTTCCTGTCAGGAAAACTAGCAGCATTTTTTCCTTCCCCACTCCTCCTCCAGGAACCTTTAGTTGTTACTTTGATGCAATATTTACTTACCTGTCTGTGACAAAATGAATTGATTGTTTTTAAAGCTCATATATGAGATCTTTTCCAGTAAAATATTTATAGTTTCCTGGCGCTGGGGGAAGGTTTCTTTCGTTTTGTACTTTTGTTTTTTCTGGCTTTATGGGAAAGGTTGTCTTCATACCATGCTGCCTGTGAAAGAAACATTTGTTTCAGGTGTGTTATAAATCCAGTTATAAACTAGGTCCAGCAATAAACTCATGAAGTTTTCTGAAAATACTTTCCTAGCAATCAAAAGCTGATACCGATACATTAATTTAAATTCTCTGAGGTTTCTAACTAAAATAATGAAAAGCTTTTAAAGCTTTTTCTTCCCCTTCATCTAGTAATCCATTTGTGTCCAATGAGTCTGAATTCCTTTGGAATTCCCCCTTGTGTAAGCAGGGCAGTTGTGCTCCCAGCTGACACCTCACACTTGTGCTGTGTGTGGGGTTTAATGATTTAACTCTCCTCCACGCTGCTGCTGAGCTCTCCAGGGCAATGGGTGACACTTCAGGGGTTCTTTACACGAAAGAATTCGTGAACATTTCCTGTTTGGTTTTCCACTACTCACTGAGTATTTCTGCTCCAGAATTTTGGGGCCGGGGGAGGCAAATCAAAGGAATAATTGTTGCAAAATTTACTTTAAACTTCCTTTGGTGGTACAGATTGAGATTTTAATTTTGTCATATTCTTAGCTTTTTATCTCTGCCTAATAAGCCTTTTGGAATAAACCCTTTGCTGTTGAGCTTATCTGGAAAACATATTATGGCTATTTGTGAAGAAAGCTCTGTCCTCTGCTAGTGACTGTCACCCAGTAAACGTGACAAAAGTGACACTTTTAAGTGCCAGCCCTGAATAAGGAGCACTTTTGCCACAAAGGAACATTTTTACATGAACGGTGGCTGATAGACCTCAAAATTAAAGCGAAGCAGCCTGTGTGGGCTCCCCAGTTTAATGTTTTATAAGCACAGCTCCCGTTGCACAGTGCCTGGCGTCCCAGCTGGGCTGGCCGGTGTTGTGTGCTGTCCCCTGTCCCCCAGGTGTGCCGGGTGAGCACGGCGTGTTATTTTAGCCTCCCTTTGTGAGTTTTTGTAGTGCTCCCATGGCCGAATCCCTCCTGCCCCGCGCTGTGGTGGGTGCTGTTCCAGGACAGGAACGCCTGAGCAGGGCAGCTCCGGGACAGCTCCGTGTCCGACTGAGACAACGAGCGCATTTCGCAAATGACTCCTGCATATGTAATGACAGCAAAAATGAGGATAGCTTTTATCGAGTAACGAACCGCTGCTCGTTGAGGCTGAATTATCACGGGATGGCGCAGGAGGCAGGCGGGAGCGCTCGCACGGGCTGGCAGCAGGAGCTGGCAGCTTCAGAACGGGATCGGACGCTTGGGAAGGGAATCGCTGCGGACAGGCCGTGTCCTGTGCCCACGGCGCGGGCAGCCGGGGTCGCCGCTGTCGCGACTGTCGCCGCTGTCGCCGCCGTCCGCCCGGGGCTGCAGCGGGGGCCGCCAGAGGGCGCTGTGCCCGCGCTGTCCCGGTCACCGGGGCGCTGTGACCCGAGCGACGGCCGTTAATTGCACCATTAATTACACCGTTAATTAATTACGACAGCGGCCTCGGCTGCACCAGGCTGCGCGGGACATGAACTGCTCCCATAGCCTTACGTGCGTTTGTAATGGATGTATCACATTGATGTTACCGTGCTTTAAATGTCACACAAAATCACAGAATGGCTTGGGTTGGAAGGGACCTGAAAGCTCATCCCACTCCACGGACAACTTCTGCTATCCCAGGCTGCTCCAAGCCCCATCCAAGCTGGCCTTGGGCACTTCCAGGGATGCAACACTTCCAGGGATAGCACAATGTTCCCAGGGATGATGCACACCCGTTTGATTTCTTTGGTTTGTCATAGGCTTCTTATTGTAATCACAAGATGAAGTTACCAGTACTTTAGGAAAATGTAAAACAATTACAAGGAATAAATGTTTTGGGGGAATATGAAACTTTTATTGTAATTAGAGGATCAGATTAATTTAGGCCTTTTTTTTTTTTTTGTCTCAGTGTTTATGTGTCCATACACAAACAAGCCAACCCGCTGTGAGACCCCAGAG
This sequence comes from Onychostruthus taczanowskii, assembly GCF_017590055.1. Lineage (NCBI taxonomy): Eukaryota > Metazoa > Chordata > Aves > Passeriformes > Passeridae > Onychostruthus > Onychostruthus taczanowskii. The sequence continues at coordinate 965,605 of NW_024503346.1, read as the reverse complement.
AGAAAACAGACAGGTGTGTACACATCAGTGCAACAGAACTGCCCCTGTTTATTAACCAGACAGTGCTGGGGCAGTGGTCGTAAGTAAAACTACAAAAGTACAAGCCAAGGAGGCTTGAAAAGTAATTCAAATTTTCCATGCATGTCACATTTGGAAATACTGAATCCTGTGAGTTCAGCCACTGTCCCAGTTGTGCTGAGGTTTTAGAAGATACTCTTTGCTTCTGTTGGCAGGTCTCTTAGCTTCCCTCCTGAGCTATAATACCAGGAACTAAAAACTCCAGCACAGATAGATGCACAAAGAGGGAAAAATAATCATGTGCTTGGAGCTGGGGATGTGTGTTTACAGTTCAGTCTCACTGTAACCCCCTCAGAGGCTCAGAGCAAACGCTCTGTGCAGGGGGGGTTTGCTGGAACGTGCTCTGCAGCTTGTTGTGTTCCAGCAATGAAAGTGCCTGGTCAGTGCGTCGATAGGCTGAGGAGAATCCACTTCTGTGCAGATCACTGCACATTACGAAGATGTAAGTAACATTCTAAAATTAAAAAAATACAAACTAGAAAGGGGTGGGGTGGAGCCACAGGCAAATGTTGGCATACATATTGCTTGCATTAGGAGCAGAAGAATTATTGTCTCTGCGAGTCAGCCTGGTGCAAAGGATCACAGCAACAGGCCCAGCTACTGAGTTATTAGCTCTTGCATTTATAAACAGAGTTCTGGTTTACAGCAGCCTTTCTAAAAGTCAGTTTAGTCTGGATCTTCTTGAGAAGGCTGGGCTGCTCTGCTGGTTGGCTGCCTGTAATCTGGTCCATTTAGAAAACAAACAAAAACTACTTTATTCAGGATTTAAACAATAAAGTCGTGATTAATCTGATCATGCCAGAACACTGGAGATGCTGAAGCACTAAACGTGCAATGTTGTTGCAGCCACGGTGAATGCTTTGTTGTAAAATGATCTTTGTGTATCGTTGGCTCACAGTGATGGATGCTGAGTGGCTGAATTTGGGAAGGGTTTTTGTGAAGCACGCTGAGATCTTGGAGGAAACATACTGGCATTTTTTTATGTTCCATTAGGCCTGAGACACATCAGAGTGCGTTTTATTTTTTCCCTGTAAATATTATAATGGTGCCAGCAATGCAGTATTTGCTGCTTTTCATATGCGTGAGAATACTAAACATATGTATTTCTAAAGGAAATTCCAGAAGAATGTGAAACTAGCTTGTAGCAATAATTTGTAGGTTTGTGTCCATTGTTTTCAGGAATATGTAAATTGTTACATTATAGAACTCACTTTGAACCCTGCTGCATAATTAGCTGCACTAAACATCAGTATTCAATTTGGGAAATCTGTAGCCAAGTGTTTTATTAGAATTTCGTGGAAAAGAGGAATGTGAACAAAACCATAGAGCAAATGATCTGAAATGCAGTTAAAAATAATGAAAACCAAGCACCAGCCACATAAACACACCAGATGAAGACACAGCAAATGAAGACCATAAAAAACAAACTGGAATAAAAACACATAAAGCCATTCCTCGGCTGAAGTAAACGGGGACATCTGCACCAGGAGTGAGGGAAGCGTGGTCACTGCTGTTTGCTGAGGGGCTGCTCTGTGGATTTTGTTAAAAGGCTCACGGTCAGGAGGAAATGACATTAACAGTAGTGGGGTTTTGGGCAACTGGTTGCACAGGGCTCCTGCAGAGATTGGTGTTGTGGCAAATGTCCTCCTACAAATCCGGCTGATTTCAGCTTGTCCCAGCGTGCTCCACCCTGCTGTGGGGCCAGCACTGGGGACAGGGACCTGCTGCAGTGACAGCAGTGTTCCAGCACTGTCCTGAGCTGCAGGAGCTGCCGTGGCACCTCCCTCTGCCTGAGGCTGGGCACACAGCCACTGCTGCCTGCCTGGCAGCCTGGAAAACCCCAGAGAGCAGCAGGACAGCTGCAGCTGCATTTGCTGGGGAGGATCCTTCAAGCACTCAGTGGGTGTGATCATAACCCCCCAAAATGCCAGGGAAATGAAGCCAAGAGTTAGCAGAGTCACAATGACTGGAATGTCATGTACTCACCTGTACAAATCCAGGTGTTGGCATCTCCTTGCTCTGCGCTCCAGGTGCCCCAGCTGTGACATCCATGGTGTACCATCGCTGCCCTTTGCAGGGCTCCAAGCCCCAAGCATTTTGAAGACCTGGTGTGAAACCCACTTTGGCCTCTGTCTCAGCACAGTTCTTTCTAACACAAATAAAACCAGGGTGCTCGAATTGTTGGTTCAGGCAGCTCCATCTGCCCATCTGGTTTTGTGTCTTACTGCTCTCACTGTCATGTGTGTCAGTTCCCTCACGAGCATGTTCAGCTGTGCAAGAGATCTTCCTCTGCCTCTTTCCAGACTTTCCTTTAAACATGTGCACAGATAATACAAATCCTGACCAACTTCATAAAGAACTGGGAAAGAAAGAAGTAACCCTGCCCTCAGAGGTTCTTGTATGGGATCTCTGGTCAGCTGGAGCTTTGGGAGCTTCACTTTGTGTTTCAGCTCCTGCAGTGGGGTGGGTTTCAGGATGTGTGAGCTGGATGCTGCAGAGCATGGTCCAAAGGGAAGAAAACACCATTACTAATGAAGTTATGGTAAGGGCATGGCCAAATTCCATGCAGTCAGCTCATTCTCCCCGTGGGGAGTGTCTGGCTGCCTGTGCTGTCAGTCAGTCAGCACGGGGAAGTGCTGCTAGAAACCAGGGGAAATGGAAGATGGATGAGCCACAGCAGCAGCCAAGGTGCTTGCCCAGGCAGGGACAGGTTTGTGTGGGGTGTTTGCAAAAGGCCCGGCCAGGCATTGTTCAGGAGAGAGGTGTGAGTGCGGGGGAGCACGGGGTGAGACAAGGAACAGGGAAGGGAGATCCCAGCCTGCTTCCCAAGTGCTGCTAGAAACCAGGGGAAATGGAAGATGGATGAGCCACAGCAGCAGCCAAGGTGCTTGCCCAGGCAGGGACAGGTTTGTGTGGGGTGTTTGCAAAAGGCCCGGCCAGGCATTGTTCAGGAGAGAGGTGTGAGTGCGGGGGAGCACGGGGTGAGACAAGGAACAGGGAGGTCCCAGCCTGCTTCCCGCATGACAGCTTCACCTCCTTCTGCCAGCACTACCTGGAAGGTGTCTCAAAGGCTGCCAGGAGGGAGCTCGGGCCCAAGGAGCAGTGCCTGCCCGCAGAAGCCAGAAGGAGGTCAGCAGTGGGTGCAGCAGGAAGGACTGGAGCAGGATTGTTCAACAGAGAATCAAAGGGAGCAGTGACATCTCCCCAGTAGCAGCAAACCCATGGAAGGGCGGATGGGAGAGGCAGGAGGCAATGAGAGAAAGATGATGATGATGATGATGATGATGATGATGATGATGATGATGATTAGCGTTGGATGACCGAGGGCTGCAAGAGGAGGGAACCTTTGAAGGGACGGTGAAGAGGCAGCGTGGGGTGAGGGCAGAGGAGGAGGGAGCAATGGCTGGGGAAGGTGGGAAAGGCGGGATCTGGGCACGGCAGAAGAGGCCGGAGCAGAAGGGGTGAGAGCTGGGGGCAGAGGAGCGGGGGAATGCCGGGGGAATGCTGCAGGGACGGTGTCCCGGGAGCGCTGCGGGTGCGGGGCTGCCCTGCGGGAGCCGCGGAGCCGCTGGAGCGAGCGAGAGGGCGCCCGGGATGCTCCTGGGGAACAGCAGAGGGTCCGGGCCGTGACCGCGGCTCGGCATGTGCTGGAGCCGCCTTCCCAGCCCCCCTGCCAGCGCCAGGGGGGTCGGAGGGGGAGCGAGGGAGAGAGGGAGGGAGGGAAGGAGGGAGGGAAGGAGGGAGGGAGGGGAGCGGAGGGAAGCAGCGAGCGGCACGGAGCCCTCGGCATCCAGCGGCAAGCGAGCGCTCCGGAGCCGCGGCTTCTTGGAAGCGGAGCCCGGCTGGGCGGCGATAAGCGGCGATAAGCGGCGATAAGCGGCGGCTGTCCCGGCCCTCCCGGCCGCCCGCACCCTCCGCGACAGCCGCGACAGCAGCCGCGACAGCCGCGACAGCCGCGACAGCCGCCACGGCAGCGGAGCCGAGCCGCGCTCCGCGCCCGCCGGCCCGAGCGCAGGTGGGGCACAGGTAGGGCACAGGGCACACCTGGGCACACCTGGGCACGGAGCGGGGCTGCGGGGAGCGAGGCACCCTCTTCGCCCCCAGGGAGAGCTGCGGTGCCGGCAGGGGACATTACCTGGCGGGGACACGGACACCTGAGCCGGGATGCGTCACCTGGGGGGGATGTGGTCACCTGCGGGGGGATGCGGTCACCTCCTGGGGGATGCGGTCACCTCTGGGAGATGCGGTCACCTGCGGGGGGATGCGGTCACCTCCGGGAGGATGCGGTCACCTGCGGGGGGATGCAGTCACCTCCGGGGGATGCGGTCACCTCCTGGGGGATGCGGTCACCTCTGGGAGATGCGGTCACCTGCGGGGCAGGCGAGCGTCCGTAAGTGGGCAAGCCTCAACGGATGCCGAGGCTCCTGCAGAGCTGCAGCCGCGCAGCGAGGCTCGGTAGCTTTCTGTCCGGGGGGAAAACATTCCCGGCAGGAAAACCCCGGAACCCCGGCAGGACCGCACCTGGCTGGGGCAGGTGGAACAGTGAGAGGAGCAGGATGAGGTTTATGCCATCCCATAGCGTTTGCCTTTTGGAGGTGTTGTTGCATGAGCTGGTTGTGTTTTGCTTAACTCTGTCTGTGCAAAGATTACATTTTATTTGCCTTCTTTTTTTTTATTGCTTATTCTAGTAAATACAAGTTGAGGTTTTGGGTCACAGCCCAGTTACATTTTGATTCAGACAGAGTTTAATTTCCCCTTTTAAAAAGTGTTTTAAATAAGTTGGGCCATATGGAAGTAGAGCTGTTAATCAACCAAAGAAACTTGAAAGAGTTTGAAAAATAAGGTTATATATTTCTGGAGCCATTTCTTGAGTATTGAACTAGCACCAGTACTCAAACTCCTGATTCAGTCATTTCCGTTGCTGGGATCAAGACTTAATCTGTCCATACCTGCGTTTTCACAGCTGCAAAATAGGAATTACACCTATTGGAAAGTCCTTAATTAAAAACAAGAAAAGCAGAGGAAGATCATTTCCAAGGGTAGTAAACAGTGCAAAATATGTGTGAGGGAATGTTGCATGTTGAATGGAGAGGCTCCCCAAGGATGCCGTGGCTGAAGGAGTGTGCAGGGAGGAGCTCCTCTCTGTTGTGTTCCTGTGTCATGCAGCTCATCCCTTCCCTGCTGCTGCTCTGAATCCTGCACGGTGACTGACACAAGCACCACGTGCAGCAACGCAGGAAAAACTGCACAGACCCTGCCAAAATGGGCTGGAGCTGTCGTGGAGTGGCAGGCACAGCCTCTTTATGCCCCAGGTCTGGAGAGAGATGCAACACGTGTGAGCTGGTAGAGCACATTAACCTGGCAGCATTCTCCTTCAGTCAGAGCCTGGATACCCTCTGGGGGAGTGGAAGGGCTTCCCTGAGCTGGCAGCTCCTCATCCTGAGCCAGGGCTCCGTGCTGGAGGCAGGCAGGAGCTGCAGGGGGGTCTGTCAGCAGCACGGGCAGGCTGGGGAGAGGCAGGCCAGGAGGGAGTTATGTAATGGATTCCCAGGGGACAGGGCAAGGATGGGGTGGTTTCCTTCTGCCAGGACAAAGAACAGCTGCTCGACAATGCTCTCCCCAGCCCTGGGTTCCTGTGGACAACGCAGGCAGGGAGCTGGGATCCTGTAACAGCACATCCACCAAGGCCACTTTGCTCCCTTCCAAGCTAATTAATTCCTTCACAAATGCTCCTTTGCAATATCCCCATAAAGAGTCTGAGAAATGGACTAGAGCCACTCTGGCTAGAAAGGGAAAGCAGGCTCAGTCTGTGGGGAGGGGAAAGCTGTGATCCCCATTGTGATCCTCGTGTCTCTCAGGGGTCTGAGGAGTGACAACGTGGGGTTACAGAGCACCAGGACCAGGCAGAGGTTCTGGGTATAAAAACTTATCCAAGACAAAGCAAGGGAGGGGGAACTGTCTCAGAAGGGTTATTAATTTGTTCCTTTTGGATGAAATAGATAGAAAGACTGGAACTGAAAGAGATAATTTCTGTAAAATAGTAGGTTTAATATTATTTGAATCTGCACAGTTGATCTCAGCCAAAAGGCTGAGGAAGAGGGAGCAGACAGAGTTGAATTGTCCAGACTGTTGTTGGCCAGCACTGGATTTTGGAAGGTGATTGGCTGGTGACAATCCAGAATTCCAGACAGGAGTTGTGCAAAGGACATCAGCCAGCCTTTAATGGCTACAGGTGCTCGGGGCCCTGGCTGCAGTTCCTGTCCTCGGACGCTGCCTCCAGAAGCACAAAAGGGACATACATATTTATGAAATACCAGGTTTTATCCACTTTTTCCAACTTTTCCATTTCTGCTGCCAGTTTATTCTCCCTGAGGACAGACTGCTTTAAACCAGTATGTCTTCAAAGATAGAATGCCTGAAAACTATTGTTTTTATTCAGTTCAACTTTTTAGGGCAAAAAACTTGGTTTTCAGACAGACAAGGCATTTAATCACCAGTAATTCAGAAGATCAGAACATTGAGACGATCTTGTCATTAAAACAGAAATACCCTAAGTGTAGTTAGCAAACAGATTCATATGTAGCTGCTCTAGATGTGAATTTAGCTGCTTCAAATTATATAAAAACTATTTTATGGAGAACATATGCAATCATTATTGGGACAGTAACTGTGTCAGTGACATTGTATTGCTCATTCAATATGTTCTTTCCATGAATCCATCCCTGATCTGCTTGATGAAGTAGCAAAAATCTACTTCCATTGTTTCCATAATGTAAAATCTATTGGTCCTCAAGAGCTTGAAGGGCTGCATGTTTTGGGAAGAACGTTTTCACTGGAAGAGTGCTCAGGGAAGTTTGGAGTGCCCATCCCTGGAGGTGTCCCAGGAATTCCTGGAGGTGCCACTCAGAACCCTGGGCTGGGGACAAGGTGGGGATGGGGCACAGCTTGGATTTGGTGTTCTGGAGGGATTTCCAACCTTGGTGATTCTGGGATTCTGGGATTCTGGGATTCTGGGAGGGGTAGCTGCTCTTCCTGGGGCAGCTGAGTGTTACAGCCCCTTGAGGGGTTTTGGCCTCACGTGCTCCTGCAGGTCAGGTGTGGAATGGTGAGGACACAGCAGGGGTTGTGCAGTGCTGGAGAGAAGAGGCCAACATCAGTCTGGCCCCATTGCATGCTGTGTTTATGATTAGGGGATGAACCTTGCTCCTCTCAGCTGGGTCATTTCTTTATTTCACACGGTAGGAACAGCAGTAGCAAAGCACTCACCATTTTATTTCAAAAACCCTGGCTTACAGACCGTGTTTACCATGAGAATTTTCTGTAACCATTGTTGAAATGCTTTAAAATTGCAGTTTTAAGCTCTGCATAAATATCCCCAGGTGATGCTGTGTGTGCCTGGGGAGGCAGCAGGGGTGACCTGCTCACGGATCCCTCTCTGCTCCACCTTCTTGCAGACAGAACAACAACATCACTTTCTTCTTGCAGGATAGTTAATGCTCTGGCCCAGAATTACAGCACCAGATGTGTTGCCACAGAAACAATTTAAAGGGAGAAGGAATTGTGAGCAAATTGTCTTTCTTGTGGAAAATGTTTGAGAGCCTCTCCTTGGTTTCCCTGTTTCTGTCTATGTGCAGAGAATCAGGGACAGTTTTGCTTTTGTTTGGTACATCTGCTATTGGTTTAAAATTCTCTATACAGGGTTGAAAATTGAAAAATATTCTATTATGGGCATGACTTATGTACCTCAGAGACATTTTTTATTAAATCCTGATTCATTTTTAGAAACTTTTTTCCTTTAAAAATGTGCTGTGTGCTAGCTGATTTACTTACCTCCACTTGCAACATGCTTTGCAAAATATTTCCAGTCACAGTTGTTTCTGTGAAAGGGAGAAAACATTTGACTTTATAGTTATCCCAGATTTGGATGCTGAGAATTAGGATCACATTCTCCTTACTAAAACTGACATGCTGATGAAAAGAGGGAATGTTTACAGGAAATATTTTTATTTAATTTTGCCTAGGAAGCCTTAAAGTAGCCAAAGCCCTTGATTTTAGCTAGCATTTCTTGTTCTCAAACCAGTGGATGCTCTATTCAACACACTCTTTTCTCAGCTGTTATGAAAATAACATGAATAATACTATGAAAAATTCTGAACAAAATGCAATGTGAATTAGCTTAACATGTTCCTTTGACATTTTTGACCACAGCATAACTGCTTTATCCTGCAGGTTTGCATTCTGTTTGGGAACAGTAACGAGAGGAACATCCAGGAGGGTCCCAGCCCTGGCAACATTTTAAAAAGGCCACAATCCAGACCTAAAGAGCCTTGTTTCCACAGCTCTTTGTGCTTCATGCATTTGGGAGGTCTTTGTCCCTGCACATTTTGAAACACTGCTGGCTGTGGAACTGAAAGAGCCATAACTGGTTTATCTTACCAAAAGCCAAGGGGAAGTTTGGGTCTCTTTGGAGTGATGGAAAGGTTTGCCATATGCAGTTGTGTGCACGATGCTGCCCATGGTTTGGCAGGGAATGGACACACAGGGTTATCCTGAGAAACCTCCTGTCCTTATTTGTGTGTTTAGCATTCCCCTCTGTGACAGTTATGATTATTAAATCTATTTTCTTACAGCCAGACTTTCAACTGCCCCTGAGTCTGGAAATGCGCAATTTATTCCCTTTTTTTACTCATTCCCGTACAAATCTGGGATCTTCACTTCTCCTTTGATGAAAATTCTTTCTGACAGAAATACATCCAGGTATCCCTGAGTCAGGAGCAGTCTCTTGTGCTTTAGAAAGCAGTCGTACCTTATTCCAAGTGTCCTGCCAGAGCCCTGGATTGCAGCCTGGGAGCTCAGCAGCTAGGCTGCGTGCCACGTCCCACACCGGAGTCCTGGCAGCTCCACAGGCATCCACATCACCCTCCAAGATCTGCCAGGCCGATAAGAATCTCATTTCTCTCTTGCATTCCTGCTGCAGGCGCAGCTGCAGCGCTGGGCGTGGGAGGAACGCAGAGCTGGGGCTGCAGCCTGTGCGTGCCCAGGTCAGAGCTGAGCACAGTGGGAGCGTGGCTGGGGATGTGCAGCCCTGCAGCCCTGCAGTCCTGCAGCCCTGCAGCCAGCTGTCTGCTCTGGGAGCTCCCTGCGTGCAGCCAGCCCTTGTGCCCTTGATCAGTTCACATCTCTGCTCTTTGATCCCGTCAGAAGGCAGCTTGCTGTTTCCTTAGGCAGTGGAGCTTTCCCAGACAGGCATTGTAAACTGGAAATATAGGTGCTTGTAATTTTCTTAAAAACCTCCTTTGGGCTTGAAATGTCTTGTGCTTGGTTTCAGTCCAGTGTTGACTAAGACTGGAAAGTGTGAATAATGTCAGTTCAGCTGTATTTGAGTTATTGAAATGAATTTTAAAACGATGTACTTTCCACTTACATTGTTCCATAATTCTCTGCACTTACATAACCCCTGTTTTATTATTGAAATTGCTACAGGCTTGAAGGGGGAAATATAATTTTCCAATACTGGGCCTGAACAGATAAACAGGGAGGCAATTCCAAGGCTTCAGTGTGCTTTAAAATCTGAATGTTTCTGCTTTAATATTGGTGTGAATAGGTTTGTACTTTTACTAGTGCAGAAGAAACAGCACCTCCATAACCTTCCCCTTCCCTGGGCACTGAATTTCTGAGATGTTTCCACTACGTAATTGAAATTTCACAAAGAGAGTCTCGAAGATTTCTCCAGATTGTAAGGAAGGATTTTGTTTGATGAGCTCTGTAAAGTTAAAATAGCAGGCCAGGCTTTTCCAAAGGGATATTCCCAGTGCAGCTGTGTGAGCCAGCACTGCAGCCCAGGGCATGTGGCTGAGACTTGATCTGGACAGAAAGCTCAGTGGCTTTGCTGAAGTTTTGAAGGCGAGTGGTTTGTAGCAAGTTAGTGACCTGGTTTTTAGAATGGCAGAGAAGAGAAGAGCATTTACAGTGAGTGGATCACGTGTGGAAATGCCTGGGTTTGGGTCCTGCAGTAACACACAGCGTTCTGTCAGTTTGTTGTAAATGTAACTGCACGTTTCTTTGGGCTGTTAGTGCAGCTCTAATGCCCAGATGGATGGAAAGGTGTCACTGTTGCCTGAAATGGAGCCCCAGACACTGACCTGGAAGGTGAGGCCTCCTCTGAAGAGCCCTGACATACAGAAATGTTCCTTCAGTGGGACAATAGAGCTGCCCTTTGTGTAACTCTGCTGAGGTCATTGGAGCTCCTTCCTAATTCCACTGGGGCCGAGCTGTGCCTCTCCCTTTTTCTGAAGGGTTCACATGCCAATGTGTTGTGCAACAACATAATTTGTTAACAAATAAAGAAGAATTTAAATAACCTTACAAAATCGGTTTGGGCATCCCGGCTGCCTGCAAACAAACAGCAGAAGTGCAAAACATTTAAATGGCAATGCAAAGTATCTCAAAATTGCTTGAGCTTGGGTTCTTCAAAAACAAAACCACAACTGTAAGGAGAACATGCTCTGCAGGAGAAGGCTCTGGATGAGAACACACACTGCATCTTCTGGGCAGGTCTCCACTCCAGACATCATTTCTGTGCTCTTTTCCCCAGAGCTGTAGTAACACATGATGAATCTTTTCCCCGTGTGTGTATGTGGGAATTTGACTACTTTTAGTTTCATTTAGAGCAATAAGTGAGGATACTTTGACCTGTAATTGTCAAGTTATATTTACAGTACAGTAAAACTGTATCTTCTTGTAAAATATCTGCTTGAGGAAGCCAAGTCATACGGAGCAGAACTGCAGGGTTCTGTCAGGACATGGAGCACTGCCTGCCCTGCTGCTGTAATTGTGTCAGTCTGGATTTAGGCCTGGCTCTGCATTACTGCATTGCTGGAATCCCTTGTCAGTATGTTTTCTACCTGAATGGGCATTTCTGAATTTGGAAGATAACCCAAGGGTGCTTTTGTGCCAGGTCCCTGCTCTGTGCCCTGTCCAGGGCAGCTCTGGAGGATCCCCAGTGGGAGTTCAGAAGATCACTGGCCCATAGATGCTGAGTAAACCAGTCCAAGGTCTAAGAAAAACTCCTTGTGATGCTGAAAAATAGGAAACACTAAGCAGATGTGTTAGTTGCAGTAAAAGCTTTGGGTCCTCAGGGAACAAACAATTGGGTTCAGAGTCTTTGAAGAAGTCTGAGACAGAGAGCTGATGGATTTTCTTGTGCACAAAGCTGAAATGCATTTTCATGAGTGACTCTTGCCGTGTTTGTTGATGGTATTCATAACATTTCAAGGGACCTTAAATTACATTAGCTTTTGGCCTAAATGTTGAAGTGGTTTGATCTTGACTGATCTTGCTGAGCAGCTTCTGCTTAGCACTTCCAGTTGTGTCTGCCTTTTCCTTCCAGGGAGCAGCTCTGGTGTGCTCGGGCTGGGTGCTCTGGGGGCCCTGACATTTCCAGGAATTTGTTATCTCTGGCAGAGGCCTCGGCACTGGCACTGTCAGTCACTGATAAGTGGCAAAGTAAACATGTTGCTGATGAGACAGTGCCCCTTCAGTGGCCGAGCACCAGCCTGATTCCATGGCTCCTCCAGAGAAACGTTCTTCTGCCACCATTAATTGTTTAAATTGTCTTTGCTGTATGATTCTTGTTATGACTTATCTACCTCTTGCTCCCTTTCAATGCAGAGGGTCTTTTTCTTGTGTGCAAATTTCAGTCACGTTAGAGCCATCACTTCCTAGTCTTGCTGAAACACTTCTGAAATTATTTAACTTCTAATGAGTGTGAAAAGAGAGTTTTCACCAGACCCTTCCCATTTGCAACACCTGAAGGAAGCAGCAGTGACAAACCCGGGCTGGGAGGGCAGGGTGTGCAGGCCAGGCAGGGCTCAGCCAGCCTCAAGCACAGCCACCCTCCTCTGCAGATGAGCTCAGAGCTGCTGTGGGGAGCTCTCCCTGGCACACTTGCAGGAGAACAGCTTCAGAAAAGCCACGTGAAACAGCCCTTGCTGGGGTGTCCTCTTTAGGCTGGAGCAGATTTAAGGGGCAGCAGTCCCTGTGGGTTTTGTGGAGTTTCCTGGGTAGGTGATGCCCAGAAGTCAGTACACAAGTTTGCCCCCTCTGATTTTATAACTTTCCAGAGAGTGTTGCTGTGATTCTGTTTAGGTTTGAAACAATCCAAAGCTTTCTTCTAGGCAGGGCCAGACTGACTAAACTTGAATATCTGGTTTAAAAGTAGATGTAGTCCAGTTTAGACTGCATTTTCCTCAGCTGCTCTCAGCACTATTTGTATCCTAATGCACATTAGTCTTTCAGCTGTTTCCAAAGCCATCTCCTTTTGAATGTTTAATATCTAAGAACCAATTAGTTCCATTTTGTTTTCCTTGGATAGTTTGCAATTAAACATTCTTTTAAGTGGGCTTTATTTAGCTAATTCCATCACAAAAATAAGCTCTAAGGGAATGAAGAGAAGTTCAAGCTAGCCAATGTTTATTTTTATTATTAATAATTTATATTATGGGAGTCCCCAAGGGAACCAGGGCCCCACTAAACCCAGTTTCCTCTGCATGTAGTGACTGTGTCTCACAAGAGTTTATTCAGCAGAAGATTCCTTTTTGCTGCTGTGGCTCAGTGCAAGGGACCTGCTCCACACTGCAGGGGAAGGGCTGATGAAGAGCACATCAAAACAAATCAAGAATCATTGTTTTAAAGAAGCTTAAGCTAGGCACCAGAGGGAGAATCTGATGCATCTTTTCTAAAAAAGAAAAAAAAGCCACACTTATGTATTTTTCCAGCCTGAGTGCCAAGTCATGACCTCCAAGGTCTCATTGATCATCTCTGAAGTGATGGCAGTGCTCCCAGTGGCTCTGGGGGAGCGAGACTGGGCAGAGGAGTGATGCTCCTAAAAGTGTTATCTCCTTCTGAACTAGCAGCAGGAGACTCTGTGTATTCCAAAAACACACTGTTGGGCAGAGTTAGTTTAAAAAATGCTCTTGTTAAGTCAGATTCCTGTCAGAAGTTATGGTTTTCACAGCCCCTGATCCTCCAGAATTGGTCTGCTTCATGTTTTACAGAAGCCTTGAGAGGAGCAATTGAGAGTCCCCTCGGAGCTGCTGAATGCAGAGGTGACCAGAGGCAGCCCTGGGCTCTGTAAAGGCTCAGAGGGGTCAGAGCAGATCCCTTCCCCTGGGGCATCCTGCTCCCTGCTCCTAGACATGGTTTTGGGGTGAGCAGGGCTGTGGGGGGCGAGTGCCTCAGTGCAATTTTCCTCCTGGAGGAATCCCCATCCTCCTCCCCTTCCCTTCTGTGGGAGCACCAGCCTTTGCAGCACTCTTTCCATGATTCCAGAGGCAAGAGCTGGACAGGAGTTTCCTGAGCCCACTGCTGTCCTCGTGAGCTCAGCTTGAGGGGGGTGAGACATCTGCTTCCAAGTACAGCCGTGTGCTTGGGATGGGGGCTTTTTCTCTCCACAGAAAAATCACTCGATCTGGCCAATTAAGACACAGATTTTATAGGAGCTAGAGCTGGGCTGTGCAAAGTTCACCTCATTAAAAACAAGCCCAAACCAAATAAAAGCAGAAAATAAGAGTGTAAAAAATGTGGGCCATGAATGTCAGAGCATTTGTATTAGGAACTGGTAAGAAGTGAAGGGAAAAGTACAGACATACCCACATCCATTCAAAGTTCCTGGGTTTTTCCACAAGTAAATAATTGGCTTTAAAGCATAAACCTTTTGTCCCTTCTATTTCTATCTTCTAAGAAATTTTATATACTTTTCCTCTTTTTCCAGTGTTCTTTGGGATACTGATCCTAACCTTCTTTATTTCTGTGGCACAAGATTATCTTGGTAACGTTTATGGGAATAAGCCATGGTTGCCACAGGAAGTGGCTGGATGGTCCAATTCCTAGAAAAGAGACAGTTTTCCTGGTCAGACAGGTAAATGACACAGGGTGTGTCCCACTCCAGGAGCACCAGGATGCTGTGATTCACAGAATTCAGGTTTTGGAGATAACAAATGACATGCTGTTGGACACCAGCCCTCGCTCCTGCTGGAAGTTTGTAATTTGATTTGGTTAAACACCCTTCCCAGTGTCATAATGAAAGCATTTATCTGTCCATCGTGGTGCTGCCATTGAAACTTAGCCTTGGGACTTTCCACAGCCCTAAGGCTGAGATCAGGGACCTTCCTTGTGTCATAATGAACCCGGAGATGGCTCCAGCATGGGCAGGCTGGCTGGAGACAGGACCACACCTGATGAGAGTTTGTAGCACACACTGAGGCACAGGCTGGGGAAACCAGGGACACTGGGGTCTGTGTGGCACAGGGATGTGGGGTCTGTGTGGCACAGCAGGGTCTGTGTGGCACAGTGGGGTCTGTGTGGCACAGTGGGGTCTGTGTGGCACAGGGATGTGGGGTCTGTGTGGCCTGTGTGGCACAGCGGGGTCTGTGTGGCACAGCGGGGTCTGTGTGGCACAGCGGGGTCTGTGTGGCACAGCGGGGTCTGTGTGGCACAGCGGGGTCTGTGTGGCACAGCGGGGTCTGTGTGGCACAGCGGGGTCTGTGTGGCACAGCGGGGTCTGTGTGGCACAGCGGGGTCTGTGTGGCACAGCGGGGTCTGTGTGGCACAGCGGGGTCTGTGTGGCACAGGGACAGTGGGGTCTGTGTGGCACAGGGAGGGTCCTTGGGGCTCATCATTGATGAGGAGGAATCTCCCAAGGCCAGAGCTGGTGGGATTCAGTGCCAGGCAAGTTTTGCTTTGTCCCAAGCACAGGAGCCTGTGCATCCTTGCAGACTGCCGTGCCTGGCAGGGGTTTGGGAGCCAGGCTGGGCTTTGGGAGCTGGAGTCTCTCCAGGCAGGCTGAGCTGGCCCTGCAGGTCTGGCAGCTCAGGGGGCCAGCCTGGCAGCTCCACCTGCCTGGAGTGCAGCCCTGCAGTGTGTCAGCCAGCTGGAAACTGAAACCAGGCAGGCCTGTGCTCCCGAGCCAGCTGGAAATGGGGGAATTGTGCTGTGCCCCCCCAGCAGGGAAGGCAGAGGGCTCCCAGCCCCTGGGGAGTGAGCACAGAGCAGGGGGCACAGCACCGGGCCAGGGGCACTCACTGCAGCTTTTCTGGCTCCAAAAGGCCTCAGAGGGGTGCACAGCCAGCTGGGACTCCCACATTTCCATCAGGGAAAGGGCTCAGCCATGCTGAGCTCCCCCAGGGCTCCCTGGCAGCCGCTGCTGCTGCTGGGAGGCACCGAGAGGCCACGGCACCGTGTCTTGGAAAATCATTTCCAGGTCATTAACTGGGTCAGGCCAGCTCCTGCTGCCGGGATCTGCTGGGAATCTGGAATAAATGGCTGATTGATTTCCTCTGGATGTGCATGCTGCCGCCGAGAGCAGAACTTGGAGCTGCGTGCTGAGATGGAAAGTGATTGGAAACACAGGAACATTTGGGGTGCTGCTCGGAAAGCAGCTCGCCCTGGACTTGAAATGTGAGTCCTGTGTTCAAAGAAGCCCCAGAAATGGGGCCATCAGAGCTGACCCCAGCACGGGACAGGCTGGCTGAGAGCACTGCCTGTGACAGTCAGATTTATTGCTGCCTGGACTCCAGAATGCCATTTCCAGAAGCTGGCAAGGAGCTTTGGGAGGGCCTCGTGAGCAAAGCAATAACTTGGATCAAAGCTGTTTATCTGATTTTCTTTCAATGGCCCATGTATGGCTGGAGGAAAGAATGTCAGATGTGCAGTACTTAAATATCTGTTCAAGAGCTGAATCTGCATAGGTGAAATTTGCAGAAGTACCAGAACTAGTCACACACTGAAGTCCTGTCTTTAAACAAAGCAAGCTCTGAATGTAACTCTTATTAAAAATCAATTGAAGTAGCTCTTAAGAGCCTGAAGTACCTGTGAGAGTGGGAATTATATTCCTGAACCATTTGGCATTTTCAGAACATGACCTGGCAGATGTGAGTTTGGTACAGAGTGAAGGGCCCACCTCACAATCTGAGTCAAACAGGCTCAGGTCAGGCAGTCCTGTGGAACATGTGCAGCCACACAGGGGAGCAAAAGCTTCCATCCAGGGCAAAGCTGTGATGTAATTGCTCATGTTGCTCAATCTGAACCCAGCAGGAATGCCTGGTGAATGGGTGGAAGCTGTTGGTGTCCCTTCTCTCCCTTTCCAGCAGCCTGTTTTAGCAGATAGAGCTCCATCCCGAGCACACATCTCCCGTGGCTGTGCCTGCAGGGCTCTCCCCTGTGTGTGCAGGGCAGCTCAGCTCACAGCAGCTCCCAGGTCACAATCCCTGCTGGAGGAACTGCACCAGACCTGCTCTGATTCTGCTGGGAATGCTGGTGCTGGGAGTTCTTGCCACAGCCTGGGTTTGTCTGAAGAAAAGATCCCTGTTTGGGTTAAAATACCCATTTTGAGATGTGTTCTGAGATCAAGAGCACTGTGTGTCTCCCTAATTCAAATTACTTTTCTTCTTTTGAAAGATAATTTTCCTTAGTTCTGCCCATAGCTGTATAAATAGAATGTTTGTCAAACAGCTGAGCAAAAGCACTTGAAACGTAAGGGGCCTGAATGATAAATTTGGAATGTTTATGCAGCACAGTAGACATTGGTCCTGAGGTCAATGGTTTTCCTGAGGAATGCTGGAGAGCAGAGATGGAACTCAGGGTGGATTTTCCCAGGGGATTCAGCCCCAGCCTTGCCCCGGGGTCACTCCAGTGCTGCTTCACCCAGGCTCCATCCCAGGGCTGAGCCTGCCCCTCTCACCCCTCTCATTCTGTGCCCTGGGTGCTTTCCATGGCCAGCCCTGCCGAGTCCGAGGCAGGGGCAGAAATCCCAGAACCTTCCAGGGTCAGGCCAGAGCAGCCCTGAGGCTTTGGCAGGGCTGCACTCCAGAGGGGCAATCTGACTTTTTTCTTTATCAGAATCACAAAAGACAAACGCTGCTGTCAGCTGTGGTAGCCCCCCTCAGCAGCCCCCAGGAGGGGCAGTTAAAGGCACTGCCCCCGGGTTTGGGAACAAGCAAGGAGAAAAATACCTGTGATTTCATCAATGTGATGCAGGCAAACATAGCCCAGCTTGTAAAATCAGTCTTAAAGCCAAAGCTTTTTGGTGTAATTATGCTAGGGTTGTCTTTTCACCCACGGAGTGCTTGCAGTATATATTTCTTTCAGCTAAAACTCTGATCCTGATAGAATTCCAGCAGCAAAGCTGTTATTCTGTTAGAATTTGTAATACATTCAGGGAAGCAGAATGGAAACCTAGGAGCTCTGACTGACTTTTTTTTGAAACAGCTGATGATAAGTTGGAATCACATCCCTAAAGTCCAGGGAAGGTCTCTGAAGGCCCTAAATGTTCATGTACTGAATCCCTGCTGGTTTTGGTTCTGTGCTCTCAAAGCTGGGTCTCAGCAGAGGTGCTGCAGGACCAGCACAGCCCACTGTCACCTTTGTTTGGCTGCCATGAAGGGAATTTTATAAAACCACACTGGAAAAGACATAAATTCCAGGTGACAACTCTGCAACAAACTTATGTGCTCGGCTGTGCACGGGGAGTCTCCTGACAGGCACAGATCTGAGCCCCAGTTTCAGCAGGAAGGCTCCAGTCCCTCCAGTAAACTGTTGGGCTTCCCAGATCCTGAATGAAGTATGATGTTGTGACAGTACAAAATGAAATGAACTCTCTTTGCTTCCCACAGCTAGAAGATAAAATCACTCTCTTGTCCTTCCAAGCAAAGCGAGTGCAATATTTACAAATGCAATTATTTACAAAAATAACAAGGGTCTGAAGGCACAAGGAGAAGGTCTGCCCAGGCAGTGGAAGGCAGGTTGCCCTGATCACAAAACAGTCTCAAGGGTGACCCTCAGGCACTGAAGTCATGAGCAGCTGATGTCTGGCAGTAATTATTTCTACAGTGACAATGCTTTGATTTCAGCCTGGCTTCAGTGGTGCCAGTGAAGAGCAGGGCTGCCCATGGGTGAGCTCTGAGCCTGCCCAGGGCCCACCAAGAGCAGCTTGGACACAAACACAGCCAGGAGAAAGTGTCTCCTACCCACTGCCCACAGCTGGAGCATCACAAACTTTAGGGAAACATGAACTCTTTCCTCTAGCAGGGATTCACCCAGTGGGGAGGCCAACACAAAATCATGGCCACTCATTTAAAGCACAAAACACCAGCAGAAACATTTTGCAAGTCGGTGAGTCATATTTTCCTCACAAAACTGTTGAAACCATTGTGCCCAGAAACAATTAAAGATGTGAGCAGGGCTGGAAAAGCTTAGCCACAAACACAAACAGACACCATGATTTTGTTTGTAGGAGGGGAAGGTCACTTGGCTCCAGGAGCACCCTGAGCCTCAGAGAGAGGAGCAGAAGGGGCAGCTTGTGTGTCCTGGCTGCCAGGACACTTGGACACACCAAAATCTGTCCTGGCACACAGACCCCTGAGACAGGGCCACACGAATTTAATCTGAAAAAATTCTGCTTTGACTGCAAGATGCATTTCTGAGCCCCGAATTGCACAAATCCCCCCTGTTGAAGCACCCCAGCCAGGGGCCCTGGCAGCTGGGAGCTGTGCCCAG
Organism: Onychostruthus taczanowskii; assembly: GCF_017590055.1. Lineage (NCBI taxonomy): Eukaryota > Metazoa > Chordata > Aves > Passeriformes > Passeridae > Onychostruthus > Onychostruthus taczanowskii. The sequence goes on along the minus strand of NW_024503346.1, from coordinate 946,975 downwards.
GCTCACCAGCTTTGTCAAGCCTTCTCCAGACCCCGTGGCCCTTCCAGCAGTTTGGGGTTCCAGCTGCCCCTGGCAATAAACTCCTTTATTCTGCTTTTATTCTGCATGTGCAGCCCTGGCTCACTGCTGTGCTCACCTTGCTGCTCCTGGGCAAGAGTGAAAGGGAGGAGGTTCCTCTGCTCCCCAGGGCATAATCCTGGTTTTATGGGGTTTGGACTCTCTGGCTGCACAGCAGAGGTTTCAGGTTGGGAGGCAGATTTGAGCTGAGCTTTGTCAGGGTCCTTATCTGATTTATGTCTCCTAAAGGGAGGGTAGAGTTTGAGATGGGTCCAGATGCTTTTTCTCAGGGGCACTTGTGTAGCTCAGCACTTTTATACAGACACTCCAGCTAGCAAACCCTCTGTTTAAACAACTGCATTTATAAGTCTTTCTTACAAATAAAATATTTTATTGACATCCAGCTTATGGTCCTCTGCTCAGGAGTGTGAAATGAGCCATAGGATTTCTGGGTCACCACGAAAAATCCATGTGCAGGGGGGTATCAAGAGGCACTGGCATTTTGAAGCAATAACCCCTTGAATGGTGCTTCATTTAAATTCTCTTCATTCCCAGGGAGGTGGAGGATGTGCTTGTGGGCTGCTTTTGAGAGGGGCAGTGCATTGGGGCAGGACAGGGCAGGGGCAGTGGCCTTGGGCACTTACAGAAAGCAAACCACCCCAGAGGGGCTGACAGGATTTTGGCCATGCCCGTGTGAGGGCCAAGGCATGAATTGAAGCAGTGCTTCTCCTGGAAATCCAGAATTACACTGCATTTGCAAACACATGTGGTCAGATCCAGGCAATCTGGGCAGTTTCAGAGTTTTGGGGGTCTGTTCATTTCCCACAGAGTCCTTCACATCTAGAGCTCAGTGCCACAGCTTTTACTTCAGGAGTCTTCTCATAATTTTCCCCTTTCTGTTGCCTGCCAAGGGTCTGCCTTGTTCCATATCTGTGTGCTCCCAAGGCTTTCAGAGTCATGTTAGGCAGGCTTTAGAGCAGCTGCTCTTTCCTCCTCCCTTATACCCATGAACTGAATTTCCCAGGTTAAAAAGCTGAAAAATAGATCCTGGGAATCTGGCTTAGCCTTGATGAGGGATGTGGTCAATAACCACAAGGCTATTCCTTTTATTTCTTCCTTTAACAGCTTGTTATGCAATTACATTTTTCAGTAAGTTGCATGCTTTCTTCAGGCTAATGATCCTTTTGATGGGGTGACAGTTCACAGACTTACAAACATCTGAAATCTAGAGGGAAGGATGGAAAATATTTTGAAACTTCAGCTGAGATATGATGCAAGTCTGAGCTCTGATGAAGGGTCTGAGGGGGATCTTTTCAAAGCACGACAATTAAGTGCTGTATGGTTTGATTAAGGCTGGGGGAGAGGCACCTGAATTTTGTGTGACAGATTTCTGTGGGTCCTCCTGAGGCTCTGGAGTCCCACGGGCTCTGCTCCTCTGGCCTGGCCATGCCCAGCCCCTCTTTGCTTGCTCAGCAGGTTGATGACAGAGCAGGTTGGCTCTGTGATCATTGTCACAGCTTGCTCTGCAGGGCTCTGCCTGCTTTTCCCAGGTGTTTTCCTGAGCCTGGCACAGCCCACAGAACAGGCAAGGAGCTGGGAGTTTAAACCCAGCCCAGGGAATGATGAGAGGCTTCTCCTGAAGAGGCAGGATGTCTGCTCCTGGAGATGCAGGACAGCTTTTGTCCCTGCTTTGGGTCCCCAAAGCCTGGGCCCTGCAGTAACTCCCCGTGCTTGTAGACTGGCCCAGAATTAGCAACACACTCTGAAACCCCCAGGGATGAACTGAGCAGCTCTTTGCAGGCAGCCCTGGCAGGCAGGGAGGAGTTTGCTCTCCACGTCAGTGCAGGGCCAGGGAAGAGCCTTGCACTGACCCCTCTGGGCTGGTGGTGGCCAAGCCCCAGGGCTCCTGGCAGGCTCCAGGACTCCTGGCAGGCTCCAGGGCTCCTGGCAGGCTCCAGGGCTCCTGGCAGGCTCCAGGGCTCCTGGCAGGCTCCAGGCTGAGGGCAGAGCTGCTCCCCAGCACCCACTGATGGACTCGGGGTGCTCCTCACAGCACATTCTGTGATGGGGACAAACCTGTGCATGGAGCATTCAGAGCTCCTTCCTGGACTTTTACTTCTCCCTCCTAACACATCCTCCAGCTTTTTGTTATACCCGGGTTTACTCACTTGGGGTGTTTACATTACACCAGCTTGAGGGGGAAAGGAAGGGAATTTTTCTGTATATGAACTGTCTGGGTGATTTTCTACAGCTGCTTTGAAGGATATGTCTGTTACTTATATTGGGACTTGGATTCTGTAGACATATGGCAGAGAACACAATTCTCCACAAAGCAAAAGAGTTTGACTGATGGAAAACAAGAGAGCAATCCAAGAGAAACCCTGCCAGAGGAGGAGCATGAACCTGAAATTTACTGTTGAAACCAGACTTCTGCCTTGGGCTTGAGCAGCACGCAGCCAACCCCACCACTGAGTGCAGCGTGGCTCTGCACAGATGCAAGGAGCTGCTTTTGGGACCCAGCTGAGTCTGGAGCTTAAGTATTGTTCTGGCATCCACCCTGGTTTGGAAACGCACAGGTTGGCCCCCACTCCTGAAGCACTGGGACAATTACAGGGTTTTTAAAAAGTCAGAAACGTAGAGAGCCTCAGAACTGAGGCTATTCTGGCTTTTGCATAGTGAGTTTGTAAAATCAATCAGAAATCGAAGAGGGCATGAGAGATTTCATTTTAGACCACTCAATCCTTTATTAATTGCACCGTGGATGGCAGCACAGGAAACGTGAATTGCAGACAAGCCTTTTTTTCCAATTTATTCCGCTGTGTGTTGTTTTGACTTTCCACTTGCCCGCAGCAGCACGAGAACGCCGGGAAGGTCTGGCCTCATCTCTTTGTGTGTTGTGTTGCAGGAGGCAGCAGACCTGCTGAGGGGAGCCATGTCAGTGAAGCTCACCTTCGTGTCCCCTGGGGACGGCGGTGGCATCAGCAGGAGCTGCTCCTTCACCGGGTTCAGCACCGTGCAGAGCAGGAAGCTGGGGTGAGTGACACAGGGGCTGCTGGCACTGCAGCCACGGGCAGGCTCCAAGGAGAGAAAGCAAGGCACAATTCCCTCCAAGGGTCTCTGGGATTCACCTTCTGAACATCAGGGAAAGGAGAAACACAGTGCTGCTTTGGCACCACACTCTGTATGGAAAAGCTCTGTCAGACTGTATGGAAAGCTCTGTCAGCCTGTATAGAAAAGCTCTGTCAGACTGTATAGAAGGGCTGTCAGACTGTATGGAAAGCTCTGTCAGACTGTACAGGAAAGCTCTGTCAGACTGCATGGAAAGCTCTGTCAGACTGTACAGAAAGCTCTGTCAGACTGCATGGAAAGCTCTGTCAGACTGTATAGAAGGGCTGTCAGACTGTATAGAAGGGCACTGTCAGACTGTACAGGAAAGCTCTGTCAGACTGTACAGAAAGCTCTGTCAGAGGACGGTGCAGGCAGGCTGGAGCTGCAGTCAGAGCAGCAGTCCCTGCAGGAAAGGATGCACCAGGAGCAGTGCTGAGCAGCTGTTCCTGCAGCAGGCACAGCCCAGCAGGCTCCCAGTGCTGCAGACACAATAATTCACACATCCTTAGGGCTGTCCTCCTAGCTGCAAAGCTTTCCTGACCAAGTGCCTCTCTTTGTGCCCTTCTAGGATGTTGTTTTTCATTATTTGAGTGTTGGGACACAGTTTTGTTTAGGAATCGCTGCAATAGGGAAGATTTCTGTCCTAGATGCTCAGTCACAGCCCAGTGAACATGAGAGCCGGCCCTGGCACAGACCAGAAGTTTTTGAATCACCCTTTCCTAAGTTATCTCTCCCCCAGGCACTGCTGCACAGCCCAGCAGGAGCTCGCAGGGGCCCTGTGCAAGGTCTGTCCAAGGATGAGACACAAATCAGGCCCACATGGACATTCTTGTGCAGATGCTAAATATACTTTTGCTTTTCTTCAGCAACTTCCCCTTGGGTCTCTCAGTCAGACACGATTTTGTATTATTTCCCCACCAGAGTCTCCACAGGAAGTAAATGTTATTACTGTTATCTGTAAAGTGGGAAATCTGATCCTGAAATTACCAGGTTCACAAGGGAAAGCAGCATGAGAACATCCAGCTTTCAGCTACTGGCCCTGCAGGCCATGTCAGCTCCTTCACTTTTGTATGAAATGCACGGAAATGGGATTAACACCAGTGCTCAGATGGGCTGCAGAGAGTGGGCAATCCCAGCTCCCTGTGTGCAGGACTGAGGTGCTGGACAGGGGAAGTCACCTCTAGGATTTAGGGTCTGCACTCCAAAAATCTGGAGGTAAATTCCACAATGAAACAAAACCCAGGAGTATTTGGGGTTTTAATTTCAAAACAAAATCATCTTGTCTCTTCTATTTGGTGTTTTGCTAATTAGAGTACTCTAGAGCTTGGAATTAGATGCTATTTCTTCTTAGCATGAAAGAATTTTTTAAGCAATGAGCATTCTAGGAGACTTTCAGCTGCTTTTATTGGTCAGACTGCCCCTTCCAGTGTTATTCCTTTGAAAGTCTCTAACTTTGCATGGAATTCCCAAAGATACATTATCATAGCAAAGTGATATTAATGTGAGGTTCTAATTTAACAGTTATGTTCCTTGTTGTAGGTAACCTCAGCTCCAAATGGTTTGGTTAATTAAAGCATCATAAAAACCCAAGATAATCAGTGGTGTAAAGAAATTAAGTATCCAGCAATGTTTGGCAAGCCCTAGTTTATCAGATCTTTTGCAGAACAGCTGTTAAAAACTGCAGTTAAGTGGGAATTTAGGACAAGGATTGTTAAAGTAGGTGCTCAAGGGCTTCTCTAATAGGACTAGGGACAGCTCTCAGGTGTGCTGGGCCTGGCTGGAATCACCAGCACAAAAATCTCCTCAGGCCTCAGCTAAAGCCTGGAAAGCAGCCAGGGGGGAACTGTTGAGCCTGATGGAGCTCATAATTCCTCCAGGTGAGGAGAATTTAGGATGGAAATTGTAGAGAAGGTAGAAAGCTTTTCAGAGAGCAACTGGTTGGTCTGGCTTGCTCTGGGAGATGGGAAACTTCTGCAGGTAATGTTATTTTAGAGGCTTTACTTAGAGGGATTATTAACAAACCTATGTAAAAATAGCCAAGACTTAGGGGAGGATTTGGAGAGAGGGAAGCCAGGCAGGAATTATTTGCAGAGAGCTCATTTTCTGCTTCAAAGGTGTTTCTAACTGATGGTTCAGGGTGTTCTAACTCCTTAGGGTGGCACAAAACTCTCTAATAAAAAAGTGGGGGACTTCTGGTAGAAACAACATTTAATTTTGACTTTGCAGTTGCTTTTAAAAGTAATTAGCTGAGCTGTTAGATGCTAAAAAAACCCCTTGATAATGATATTTTGTGTGGCCCTGGCTTTTGGAAACTGAGTAGTGCTCTGAGCCATGGTTTGAATGGATGGTGAGGGCAGGAAGCAGCAGCTTCTGGAGGCTCTGTAGGGGAGCTTTGCCCTGGGACCCTGAGCAGTCACAGTTTGTTGGCTGGATGTCAGAGGGGGTCAGCAGGGCTCCCGGGGTGGCTCTGAGGTGACCCAGGCTGGGGACAGCCCTGCCCTGCCTGCCCTGCTGGCACACAGAGCCAGCACTCTGGGGTTGCTCTTTCTGCCAGGTGCTCTCAGGTGCCCACGAGCGTGGGGGTTTTCAGTCAGTGTGTTTGGGATGGTGGAACTGTACCCCGAGGATGCCTCAGGCAGCTCTGGGCTCCCAGGCTTTGCACCTTTGCTGAGTTTCCTTCTCTTCCTGCAGCAAGTCCCTCAGCAGAAGCTCAGTGAGGTCCAGGATGTCACTGAAGCCCCCCAAGGCCTACAATTCCCTGCAGAAGGGGGCACTCATCTGGGATCCAAAGCCACTGCAGGTGAAGAAAATTTTTGAAGCTTTGAAGAAAGGACTTAAGTAAGGACTTTTTCAATATTGTGATTTGCCCTCCCTGGTGGTGCTGCTGAGGTGTGTGTGGCACTGTGCTCTGCCTCCATCTGGCATCCCCGAGCACTGGGAAATGCATTTCACTCCCTGCTGGCCCCTTGCAGGCTCTGTGCTGTGCCAGCTCCTGGTTGAACAGTGCCAGTGGCACTGCCCATCTCCTGGCAGCACGGTGGGCATGGCACGGCCACACCTGGGCACAGATTGGCACAAAGCTTCTGGGCAGGGAGCCCTGTGGGGTTTGCTGTAGCTCAAAAAGATGAGTTAAAACCCAGTCTGAAAGTGAGGCTGTGCCCTGCCAAGGCAGAGTGGGGAGCCTGGCTCATCAAGCACTTCAGTTCTCCTTGAACTAATTACAGAGTCAGCTGTTCTAGGAGGGGTCTTTTGGGTTTTTTTTTTTCTTTATTTTCTTTCTCCCTCTCTTAAAAGAATTAAACTCAGAAGTTCAAAATAACTCTGTGATCTCTGGGTGCCTTGTGAGGCAAAGGTCTAAGCAGGTTCACCTGAAAACTGCAGCTTTTTGATTCCCCAGAATGTTCTGGGTCTGTTATCACAGGAACTTCATTTACAGCCTGCAGCTGCTCTCAGAAGATAAAATCCCCTTCCCTGGATTTGTGAGCCCTGGAGCTCTCTGTGCTGGCAGCCTCCTGCCAGCTCCTGCTGTGGGTTGCTGCTCTGCTCCACATTTTGCTACTGCACTCATTTTGGTCATAGTTTGTCTCCTTAAGCAAAGGACACCAAATGCCCTGGAGTAACACTTTACAAAGCCACTTGTGTCACGTTTTTAGTCCAATAAAACACTATGAAGTCTTCGCCCTAAAAATATCCACCAATGTCTTATTAGAGGATTCAGATTTAAAAGAAACAAGGAAACCAAATGTTTTTGCAGAGCTGAGAATTTATCTGAGCTTAGGGAGGAGAAGCTATAAAGTGGGTCAGAATTTGTTCCCAGTTTTGCATGAGTGCCACATGATCAGCCTGCTGCCAGCAGTGAGTGGTGCCTAATTGACTGAGCAACCTACAGAACACAGCTGTATCAAATAGCAATGCAGAGGCCAAATTTTAAGTAAATGCAGACTAAGTCCACTCGGTGCTGGAGTGACTTGAGCTCTCAGTACAGAACATATTTTACGTGCCTGTTTCTTTATAACTGTAGAAAATACCTCTTTATTCTGTTAACCATGTGGCTGCCATTCCATCAAGCTGATAACTTTTAACACCCTTAAAGCTAAAAGTGATGAAGCTTTTCTGAAAGGTGAGTGCATGCTTTTCTGCCTCCAGCCCTGGCTGTTCCTGGGCAGGTGCTGGGAGCTGCAGCTGAGTGCTGGGGACGTGGGATGTCTTGGGGGAGCTGCTTTTGGAGCAGCAAGAAAATGAAATGCATCAAAGCGAATGTGAGGAAGTGTAGCTGTCTAAAATGAAGTTATTTTGACTGCTTGGAGACTGTGTCTAAGAATGTAGTGTTTACCAGGTGATTCTGGTCCCTTTTAAACGCTGGAGGAAAAAGTTACCTAAGTCTGCTGTGTGTTAAAAGCAGAGTTGGAGGAGTCCCAGCTGAGAGGGCTGCAGGCTCTGTGGAAAGTCCAAAGGCACAGCCCATGCATGCAAGCAGCTCTGGAGAAGCCAGCTGGCACCTAGTGCTTCACACCTTGCAAAACAGATCTCATCCTGGAAAAAGGATTAAGAATTGCCTTAACACAGCCTTCAGCTGTGTTTGCTGAAGCCTGGGCTGCATCTGCCCCTTACCTGGGCAGGGTTTGTGAGCTGGGCTGGGCGTGCAGGGCTGCAAGGGGAGGGAGGCTCTGCCTCCCTGAGCTGGGGCTGGTTGTGGCCTCCTCCTCCTCCTCAGGCACTGAGCAGATGAACCTTTCTGTGCCTCACAGGAAAGGGTCAGCTAGGAGCAGTCAGAGAAGCCTGAGAGGCAGGTCTGTGATTTGTGAGTGGCTTAGAGCTTGATATTCTCCTCCCCATGGCCTGTGATGTTCTGCTGAAGCACCTCCCCAAGGAGCCTCTGGTGATGCCCCAGGGTCTAACATGGGCTTCCTCTCCCTCCAGTGAATACCTGGAAGCACATCAGGCCGAGCTGGATTATCTCTCTGGGCGGCACAAAGACACAAAGAGGAACTCTAGACTGGTAAGGTGGTTTCTGTGTTAAATACTGAAATAAAGATCACAGGAGCAGCTGCCTTCTCCCACCCAGGACTGCCAGGGGCTGTCCAGTTAAAACACTGGGGTGGGATCCTGCAAAGCAGCACGGTCACAAATGTCCCAGGTGTGAGAATTTACCTTGAAACTTTTAATTTCCAATACCAGCAGTGCCCTTCAGGTTGTGTTCCTTTACTGGGCTGTATCTCCTTGTGTCTGCCCACTGCCCAGTGTTTGTAATGTTCATTGAGTGTAAATCTGGATGCTCCTGGTGAGTCTTGCAGCACCTGTGGGAGTCTCATTGGTGGTGCAAATCCAGTGCTCTCCTCCTCAGCCTGTGCCATTTCTCTTTCAGGCTTTCTACTACGACCTGGATAAGGTAAGGCTGTTGGGGATGGGCTGGAATGTTGTGAACAGAGAAAATGGCTGATTTTCTGTCTGCTGTGTTACCCAGTGACACATTTGGGAAATAGTTTCTTACATCCCTTTCTCTCTCTCTGCCCTCCTGGAAAGCAAATCCGCTCTGTGGAGAGATACATCAGGAAATTGGAGTTTCACATCAGCAAGGTAAGGGTTTATACAGTGTACCTGTGGGGCTCCCACTGCTTTGTGAGGGATCCATCCACGTGGAAAACACTCTGATTATGGCCCATCTGAAGGGGAGACTGCTGGGGACTTGCTGAAAGCTGCAGCCACTCTTTTTACAGCAGGAGGGGATTTTTATTTATTTATTTTCCTGAATGGCTCTATTCAGGCTGAATGCTGGCACAGCCCAACCTGAGTTTTCCTGTGAAACCAGTTTGTATTTTCTGCCAGTTTATTCAGAAAATGCTGCTCTGGGAAGCCTGTGGTGCTCTCCCCCCTTCCCAAGGGGCCACAGGGCAGTTCTGTGCCTGCCAGGACTTCCAGGGGCTGAGCCCCTCCTCTGGCACTGCCAGCACTGCAGGGCTTTCAGGCTGTCTTCAGGGAACTGGTTTCCTCCTCTGCAATTTTTGTGGGCAAAGTGGTACTCTGCTTCTTGTCTTCTACTCTGGAAACAGCAGAGCTGGTTGTGCTCCTGGAAAGAGCACGGGCTGTCGAGGAGCAAACTGCAAAATGCAGGAGTGCAGATCCTGCAGAGCTCTGACAGAGGGGTCTGGGTTGGTTGTTGGGTTTTTTTTGCCAGGAAACACTGGTGATGTTCCTTTCCAAAACTCCTGAACCATGCCAGGGTAACTCCAGTGCCTTCTTTCCCACGTTCCAAAGGTAGAAGAGCTCTATGAAGCTTACTGCATCCAGTGCAGGCTGCGGGACGGGGCCACCAACATGAAACAAGCCTTCTCCCTGTCCCCTGCCACCAAAGCCTCCAGGGAGAGCCTGGTGGAGCTCTACAAGAACGTCCAGGAGTGCACAGAGGTAGGAGATGGCCCTGCCTGCTCCTCCACAGACTTGTACTGGGAGCTGCTGCTGGCTTTTCTTCATGGTGGGGGTTAAAAACCCAGCGTGGGGGAATGAAATGCCCTGTGCCTGGCATGGAGAGTGCCCTGTGCCTGGCATGGAAAATGCACTGTACATGGCATGGAGAATGCACTGTACATGGTATGAAGATCCCTTGGTGCTGGGGTCTCTTGTGACTTCCACTGGAAGTGTGGGATGGCAATTGAAGGAATAAGCTGTGCTGTTTTTCCAAAACCTGTAATGGAGGGTAACTGACAGTGTTGAGTCAAGGAATTCCACTCTTCTGTGGAAAATCTTCTGTTGTACAGAACCCATTCACTTTACTTTTATCTGCCTTTACTGGTGAAAATGTTTGTGTGTCCTTTGAAAAAACATGAGGGAAATGAAGTCCTTTAAAAGAAGTAGCATGTGTGGGGAAGCAGCTGCTCTGCAGTGCTGGTGATGGCAGCCTTTCTTCCAGGACATGTGCTTCATAGAGGGGGCTCTGGAGGTGCACTTGGGAGAGTTCCATGTGAAGATGAAAGGTAGGCTCCTTTCTCCTTTCCTCGTTCACCGATTTGGGATTTCACCGATTCATTGCTTTGGGGTTTCTGGGTGGCAGTCTGACCCTCTGAGAGTCCAGTTATTCAGAGAGACCTTGCACAGAATTCTGGTTTTGCCCCAGTGCCATAAAGCAGAGCTGCTGTGGTATCCTAGACTCCAGTACAAAGCTGACCAGCTTTCTTTTTCAGCTCAGTTAAATGTTGTTCTTTTCAGAGTGTGCTGGGCTGGTGGTGCAGAGGGATGTTCCCCAGAGGGTCACTGGGTTTACTGCAGGCTGAGCTCTTGGGGGGCTTTGTAAAGCTCTGCAAACATTGGGAATTTCCTTCTCTTCCAGGGCTGGTGGGCTTTGCTCGTCTCTGCCCAGGAGACCAGTATGAGGTGCAGTATGCAACTTTTGTGCATTTTGTCCTTTTCCCTGGGGTGGGAGCAGTGGAGCACGGGGTGGGAGGTGCAGGAGGAGAGCAGGGGCCAGACTGTGCCACGCCAGGCTCTGCTGTCGGGAGAGCATTGGCACACTCCCTGTGCCCTGGGCAGGGGCAGAGGGGGCTGGATGTGATCTGGGTGTTATGGCAGGGTTTAAGTGATGCCAGAGATTGCCTACCAAACCCAGCTGCCAGGCCTGGCCTTCAGAGCTGCCCTGGAATCAAATAACAGGGGCTGCCTGTTTCCTGGAAGCTTGCCCTTGGCATGATGTGAATGCAGCCAGTATCTCCCTGGCTGCTCTCCTGTCCTCACCTTTCCCAGGGAATTCCAGCAGTGAATTCAGTGCCTCAGCAGCACCCCAGCTGCAGGGCTGTGTGCTCTGGGCTCTTCCCCAGTGCCTTTGGGTGCTTTTTGGGGGTTAAAAGCTGCTCCCCCATTCCTGTCTCTGGTTTTCTGCTCTGTCCAGGGTCCAGTGGGCAAGGGAATGGCTTTGTTCTGTGGGCTGAAGGGAATGGTCTGGGACATGCTGGCCCAACACCCTCTTGCCTCTGTGCTTTGCAGGTGTTCGTGCGACTGGGGCGCCAGAAATGGAGGCTGAGAGGCAAAATTGAGACTGATGACAGCCAAACCTGGGACGAGGAAGAAAAGATTTTTATACCCAATCTGCACGAGAAGTTTGAAATCAAGGTGTGGTGTGTAATGGTTGGATTGGAAGCAGTGGGTTAAAACAGGTCTCCTGCTACTTCCCTCTTGGGTTACCAAAATTCTTAGATAATTTTCTTTTTCTAACTATGTAAAAAATGGCAGTTAGTCCATGCTCTGCCTACTGAAGGGCCATAACTTCTGATTTTCCTTTGGCACTAGTACCTGTATTAGCCCATCTGCTTTCCCATGCTCTGGGATGTGTGGTTGTGTTTAGGGTTTTTTTAAAGAACTCCTAGATCAATATCTGGGAGTTTTCAGGATGCAGCCTGGGTGTGGAGACACAGATGTGCATGTAGATACTGTTCCTGCCCCCCATGTGGATGTTGGGTACCTGCAGTACTGCTCTCTGTTTGAGCAGAGAAATTCCCATGTGGAAAGCCAGCCGTGGTCCTGGCAGGGGGGGCAGCACTGCCTGGCACCACTCAGGGGCTGGCCTGCCAGGAGCTGAGGCTGAAGGCTGTGCTGGATTCTGTCCTACTGGGGAACTGTGCCAGGGCAGCCTGTGGGCTCTGGCAGGCTGATAAAGCAGCTCCTGCAGAGCTGCCCTGCCTGGCAGCAGCACCTGGTGACACAGGAGACTGGAAATGGGCTCATCAGGGGTTTTTTTTTACTGTCACTGCACAATGAGGATCAGGTGAGAAGCTAATTCAGATCCCTGGTTTGCCATGATTGTTGTAAAAACTCCTCTCACTCTGTGTGACAGTGACAGTTTTACTCTCTTTGTCAGCTGGTGAAAGTCACTGGCAAATGTCCTCCTCACCTCCTGTTCTTCCCACTTAGTGCTCAGTGATGAAAAGAGCAGGTTTAAGCCCAGCAAAAGCTGCACAGCTGTGTGTCCCCTCTGTCAGTGTCCCTTGTGGGGACAGTGGCTGACAGCTTTGGTGGCGCAGAGCTGTGCAGGTCGGGTTTGAGCAGATCTGACTGCTGGGCTGCTCTGCTCTCCGTGGAGGTGATTTGGGACTGCCTGCTGAGCTGGAGCTGGGTGTGTTTGTGCCCCTGCAGGTGACAGAGCTGCGAGGCCTGGCCACTGTCCTGGTGGGGGTGGTGACATGTGACAGCATCAGCTTCTTCAGCACCAAGCCCCAGGCCATCGTGGTGGACATCACCGAGCTGGGCACCATCAAGCTGCGCCTGGAGGTGCTCTGGAAGTGAGTACACCCCAGCTGGGGCTCTGGGAGCAGTGCAGGGTGTGTCCCTGAGCTGCACCCAACATCTGCTCCCCTTTCTGTCTGAGAGCAGGGTCCAGAGCATCCCCGCTCACAGCCAGCCCTGGGCAGGAGCTGCTGCTGGGAGCAGGCAGGGCAGGGGACAGCAGCAGTTCCTGTGACCTCCCAGCTCTTCCTTTGTGTCACCACAGCCACAGCACCTCGGCAGTGGCCTGGCCTAGCTCTCAGCTCCTCACAAGCAGCATTCCATCTGCCTCCAGGCACTGGGGGTGTGAATACAGAGCACAGAAAATGTCTCAAAGGTCGTGAAGTGAAGCTGAAAGTAGCAGTTGCTGGGCACAATGAAAAAAATACACAGCTGAAGTTTTAGGACAGTCATTGTTAGCAAGATCTGATCTGTTAAAAAGCAGCTTTCCCAAAGGCTTGGCACCTTTGTATGTGCACTGTGAGTAGTTGTGGATACAAGACTGTTGGTGCACTCCAGGGAAGCTGCTCACAGATGTACTTTTAAATAGCTGAGCATTGTCACGGTGCCTGTGGTTTGTTAAATTGTTTTATATTTTAAATCTGTAATTTGATTTTTGTAGTGGACTACTGCTGTTATTAAAAGTAGATTCTCACTGTTGTGGATGGTACATTGGCACTTATTCCTCCCTCCAGACTCCCCAGCCCAGGGTTTTGAGGCAGTTCTGTTATTTCTGCTTTGTGGCACTGTTGTCTCACACACAGAGACCCGTCTGCAACAAATCAAGGCTTTTTAACCTGTTTCCACTTGCCTTTGTCCAGGATTGCAGCAGCCCCTCAGGTGCCAGTGACACTGCCCTGGTCCCTCTGCAGCCTGGGCTCTCCCAGCCCTGCCCAGCCCAGAGCCTCTGAACATCCCTGGTGCCAGGAGCTCCCTGAAAGGCCCCTGTGACCTGAGCAGGCTCTGCCAGGAAAATCAGAAACAGCTCTGCTTCCATGGCTGGGGCAGGAAAAGCTTTGCTGCTGCACTGCCGTTGTCTGAGTGTCCCTCGTGCTGTGGCTCCTGACACTTGTGCCTGCAGCTGGGCTGAAAATGTGGCCCAGCCACAGCACCTGAAAATGATTTTCAGGAATAAATGGCTTGAAGTCAGTAAGAAATAACCTCACCTTGGCAGAGGTTTGCCTGCCCTGTTTATGATGCTTTTTCCTCCTGAGATCTGGCAGTGGCCACAGTATGGAGTTTATAGTCTGGAAGAAATCACTTCTGCTCTGTGTTGTGAGCCCCAGCAGTGGCACTGACAGGCAGAGTCCTTCATCCACTCTGTGGAGCTGCTCCCTTCTGTCCCCTCTGTCAGGAGCTCCAGGATCAATCATGCACACAAGCTGCTCTTACAGAGGAACTGGATGAGGAGAGCCCCCTCCTGCTCTGGGCTATTGCACAGCTCCCCTAAGCTGAATCTCCTCTGCACGTTGAATTTGGGGCAGAACTGGGCAGACAGCTCCCATCCCAGTGCTGCTGGCACTCCCTGGCTGCAGTCTGCAGCTCAGAGTGCAGCTTTGGGCTGGCAGGAGGAGCACGTCCCTGGGGTCTGGGGCAGCATCCCAGAGCCCTGGAGCTGGCAGAGCCCATCCCTGGGATTTGGGAGAGCATCCCACAGCCCTGGAGCTGGCAGAGCCCATCCCTGGGATTTGGGAGAGCATCCCACAGCCCTGGAGCTGGCAGAGCCCATCCCTGGGATTTGGGAGAGCATCCCAGAGCCCTGGAGCTGGCAGAGCCCATCCCTGGGATTTGGGAGAGCATCCCAGGCTCTGTGTCTCTGCTGTGTTTAAGCTTGGGGGATGTGTTGGGGTCCCACCAAGTGGATTCTCCAGAGCTCTTCTGTGCAGAGCTGGCCTCTCCTCTCTGACAGTCTGTGGGGCTGTTTACAGAAGAGAGAAGCTGTGTGGTGATAACTCAGGGTGTTTCTGTTTTCAGAGATAGAGCACTCATAAGAACAGTTGCTTTTCCCTCTGATTTAGGAATAACTAAACAAATCCATCTGATTTACCCGAAGTTCCCTGAGAGGCAATTTTTCAGTCTAGACCTGCTTTGTGAGAAATCCAAATGTAGATCTCTCTTCTGTTTCTAAATGTACATTTTCTTTAAATAGGCCCCTGGTCTGGGCTCAAACAAAAGTGCCTTCAGCTCCTTTATAGATGGTGCCATGAGGAGTGTGAATGAGCTTGGGCCGTTGCAGAACGGCTTTGTTGGCCAGTTTGGCAAAAGGCTTTGGGTTTTTTGCCAACCTAAACAGCAGTCTGAATTCTGTGTCTCACATGCAGGATAAAGAGGGCTGTATTCTCCTTCCAGAGCTCCAGTGGTGCCCTGCATTGGGACCCAGGGGCACCATCCACTCTGGTGGCTCTGCTTTGAGCAGTGCTGGCCTGGCTCTCAAGGGCTCCTGGAGCAGGGGGCAAAACCTGAAGGGAGAGGAGAAAAGGAAGGTCTGGCTTGGATTTTGGGATGCACAGCTGCTGCCAGTGTTGCTCTTACAGATGCAGGCTTAGGTGGAGGGGCAGTTCCTCCTGCAGGAGCTTCAGGCAGTGATCCACTGGTGCATCTCTGCTCTCACAGCTGGAGCTGAGCCAAGCTGGATAATCTGGAGACTGGTTCTTGTTAGGCTGGACAGGGTGGTGAGACCCAGCAGCCACCTCTCTGCTGAATTCCAGCATTTTTCCCAGGGCTTGATGGGGGAAAGAAATATCTCATTATTTACAGTGAGTCCAGTCCACTTGACTAGAATTGGCTTTTTGGGGGTGTTAATGTAAACCTGGGTTCCCTGGCTGGGCAGTGGGATTCAGGCAGGGAATTCTATCCACACTTCTGGGCTGGGGGTGTTGAATCCATGGAGTGGCTGGGCAGGAGAGGAGTGATTGGGGCACAGAATGGGGACAGCAAAGATGATCAGACTTGTGGGTCACTTTAGATTTTTTTTTTTTTTTAATAGAGTTTTTCAGTCCTGAAAAGCTGTTGCTGGATAATCCTGTGCAGGCATGTGGATGTTGGCTGGGAAATGTGGACAGGAAATGTGGAGCCACTATTTCTCTCAGTTCAGCCCCAGCCACCCCCACCCCCCATCAAAGTACTTGCTCCACAATTTAAGGTTAAACAACGACATTCCTGCATAGCTTTTACCTATGCAGAGGTTTTATGTCAGTGATTTCAGGAAGTGACTAAACAAACTGAGGAAAAGCCAGTGACAGTTAAAGACAATAGTCTGCTTGCAGAGTCTGCTGATGACAGCTCCCAGCCATGGCTTGCCTGGGACTCAGCCTGTGTCTGGGGAAAGCCCACTCCCTGTGCCTGGCTGCTCTGCTTTTCCCTGGAACATCCCCTGCTGGCCCTGGCAGTGTCAGAGCGCTGGGGAGAGGGAGCTGTCCCAGTGTGAGGGCTTGTTTGCTGGGGAATGTGGAGGGAGGTGATGGATGTGCCCGGGGAGCCCAGAGATGGCAGAAGCTCCAGAGCAGAGTCCATTCCTGCTGTCCCCTCTGCTCTCAGCCACTCCTGGAGGACCAGGAGCTGCTGCTTGTCTGGAGCCAGCTGAAGAGCTGCACTTTGCTGGAGGCTTTTAGGAATTGTCACGGGGGCAAAGCAGATTTTGTTTGTTCTTGTTCCTCTCCTAGAAGTGTCATTTTGCATTACTGCATCACTGTATTAAAAGCTGAAAATGAAAAATCTGAGGAATGGATCCCTGTGACTTTTGTTAAGAATGCCATGGGTAGGAGTCATTTGCTTTCATTAGTAAACACAGCAGGCTTTGGCTGAGAGGCTCTTGCTGTCAGAAACCCGATTTATTTCTGCCCTGAGTCAGTGCAGATGGCTGTTCCTGTGCTCCCAGGACGGGGCTGATGGAGCCCAGCTGGGTGACACTGCCTGCTCCAGCCACTGACCTGGCCTGGGCAGCTCCCAGGCGCTCTGTGCTCGCAGGAGCAGAGTGCTGCACTGCAGGGTGTCCCTGTGCACTGGAGGGGCCAGAGAGGGCTGGGACTCTGCTTTTTGACTTTTGCTAGAGAGCAAAAATTCATTTCCCTGCAACTGATTAGTCCTCGTTATCTCTTGCATCTCCTGCGATGCACAGCTGAATTCAGCTGATTTTATCCTGCTCTTTGGGTGTTATATTCAATCACTGAGGCTGCAGATTTGTTGCAAAAATTCATTTTTTTCAAAATGCCAGTACTCAAGAGGGAAAACAAACTTTCTTTTGGTGGCCCAGTACATCTCAGTAGGCAACAAAAAGTAACACATATAGAACCCAAACTTGCTTTACTTAACTTGGAATGTGTTTTCTGTCTCCTGGTTAGCTGAGCTGTGTCCCAGGGGATCATTCATGCGAGTTTCCTTAGACTGCTTTGAAAGAAGTTGAGAAACCAATGGCTGAGGTGGAGTAGGTAATTAGGAAGTCTTTGGGGCAGCCCTTGACAAACCCTGGCAGACCACAGGCAGGTTCCTCTGGGGCTGTGACTGGCTCATCCCTGCCTGTGTGAAGCACAGACCCTGCCAAGTGCACTGCACAGGCCTCCTCTGCCAGCCAAAGGAATGGCTTATTAATAGCTGAAGGATAATGAGGGCTTTTATTGGTTTTTCCAGGTGCTGTGTGCTCTGCAGGGGGGAAGCTGGCAGTTCTCCTTTATTGCATGTGTTGTATTTCCTTCCTCCATGGTTTTGTGGCTGTCACTGCCCAGCACTGGTGCCAGGAGGGCAGAGCACTCCTCCTGCCTTTGGGCCCCCTGGGCTGCTCTTCCAGAGCCTCTGGCACAGGTTTCTGTCTAAAGGCTCTTGAGAAATCCATGTACAAACCACAGCCTTTTTGCCTGTGTCTTTCTCTGCTGGAGCAATCAAAGATTCTGGCTAGAGAGGCAGTTTCTGTTTCATTTTATTCTCTGTGTGTGCTGACTAAACATCCCTGTTCAAATCCTACCCACACCTCTGTGTTCTGCTCTCACTGACACGTGGGCCTTTGTTTTCTGCTGCAGCCCCTTTGACACAGAGAACCTGTTTCTGTCACCTGGAAGCACTGCCAAGTTTTCTGTGGGCAGCAGGAAGAGCTCCTTGTACAACTGGACCCCCCCAAACACCCCCAGCTTCAGAGAGAGGTATTACCTGGTGAGTACCTGGGGAGAGCAAAAGGCAGAGCACAGACCTTGGCTTTTGGGCTGGATCAGACTGTCCAGGAGCGCGCTCAGAAACGTGAAAGCAGCACTCTGGCACCTTTGCAGTTTATTTTGGGGCTTCGTTAAATTTTTCTTTTCACCCCTATTCTTTTGAGTTCTATTTGAGATTTTTGTAGAACAATTTAAAAAACCCTCAATAAGACTCTGCTCAGCAGCAGAGATGGTAGGGGTGGGGGTGTCTGCTGCAGTATTCTGTAGTGGGAATCCTGCTGGGAGCCAGGAAAGCAGAGTCCCCTCTCCCAGGTGGGACCTGGGGCTTTGCAGCCTCTCCAGGCTCACCTGGGGATCTCTTTGCAGTCTGTTCTGCAGCAGAGGCAGAGCCCGGGGCACGGAGGGGAGGAAGCCCAGCCTCCCAGCATCCTGAGCTACTTGGCTGCCTGCGATTTCGATGTCCCTGGGAGGAACAAGCCGCACAACCCCGCGGAGACCAGCGAGGGAGACTCGTTCAGCTCGGAGGATCAGAAAGGGGCAGAATCCAGAAGTACAACCCCGGCCCTGGACCACAGGACGCTGCCGCTGGTGATTATTCAAGAGACTGGAGCAGAAGAGCGGCAGCATCCCCTCCCAGACCACAGCACCCTGGACATCCTGAAGAAGACCCCATGCGGGGATGGGTTCCCAAGGAGCCCCTCCAGTTTTCCCTCCCGTCACAAGGGCAGGAGAGACTCCTTCAGCCAGGCCCGGAGCCGCCGCCTGGCAGAGCAGGAGAACATCAGCCAGAAAAGCTGGAACGCTGCGAACGAGCTGAGGGCGGAGGGGCGTGCGAGGCCGATGGACAGGACCGTGCAGGACGTGCTGGAGCTGCTGCAGACTCGCGAGGAGGGGCGGGCGCCGCTGGAGACGCTGCAGTGCCAGGTGTCGGCTCTGCGGGACAGGCTCAAGGTACAGCGGGGCTGCTCCGGCCTGGCCGGGCTGCCTGCCGGCTCCCGGGTGGGTTCGGGGCTGCTCCGGCCTGGCCGGGCTGCCTGCCGTGCTCCCGGTGGGTTCGGGGCTGCTCCGGCCTGGCCGGGCTGCCTGCCGTGCTCCCGGTGGGTTCGGGGCTGCTCCGGCCTGGCCGGGCTGCCTGCCGTGCTCCCGGTGGGTTCGGGGCTCTGCGGCCACCAGAGGCCGGGGGGACACGGGGAACGGGCACGGGGCTGCGGGGGACCGGGGGAGCAGGGACGGGACCGGGGGAGCAAAGGCAGCCCCGGTAGGGAGGGACCGACGGGGCAAAGGCAGCTCCGGTGGGAGCTCCGCGCTGAGCAGAGACCGGGCTGTCTGTCCGTCCGTCCGGCCCTCGGGCTGCTGTCTGTCTGTCCGGCTCTCGGGCTGCTGGACGGGGAACGGGCACGGGGCTGCGGGGGACCGGGGGAGCAGGGACGAGACCGGGGGAGCAAAGGCAGCCCCGGTAGGGAGGGACCGACGGGGCAAAGGCAGCTCCGGTGGGAGCTCCGCGCTGTCTGTCCGGCTCTCGTGCTGTCTGTTTGTCCGTCCAGCTCTCGGGCTGCTGTTTGTCCGTCTGGCTCTCGGGCTGCTGTCCGTCCAGCTCTCGTGCTGTCTGTCCGTCCGTCCGGCTCTCGGGCTGCTGTCCGTCCGTCCGTCCGGCTCTCGGGCTGTCCGTCCGTCCGTCCGGCTCTCAGGCTGTCTGTCCGTCCGTCCGGCCCTCGGGCTGTCTGTCTGTCCAGCTCTCGGGCTGTCTGTCTGTCTGGCTCTCGGGCTGTCTGTCTGTCCGGGCTGGCTTTGAGCTCTCGGTGTGTTCGAGCTCGGGGTGACCGCAGGCTGAGCAAAGCCCGCTCCGTGCCGCTGCCCCTGCTCCTCCCGGCTGGACGCGCTCCTGCCCTGGAGGAAAGGTCCCTGTGGAGCAGGCAGGGCTGGAGCCGGGCTGGGGATCCAGGCTGCGGTAAGAACTGGTGGTGACACAACTGCCCCGGCCTCCTGCTCCAGTGAAACCCCTGGGAAAACAGCATTTAACACCCAAACCAAGCACCCTCAGAGCAGCCTTTCCAAGCGGGTGAAGGTGGTGGCTCCGTGAAATTCACTGTTGGTGTGAAGCTCTTGGGTGCTGTGCTGGGATGTAACAGCATCCCAAGGCTGCTGCTTTGAGCTCAGGAACAGGGAATGAGTGCAAACTGTGTTAGTGACAGAGGATGCAGAAAATATCAGCTCTCACCAGCCTTGGGAGGCATGGAGATAAAGGATAAAGAATCCACAGAGATTAAAATATTGAAACATGTTTTGAATTGAACTAGCAACATAATTTTGGGGTCAGAGAGCTGCACCAAGAGCAGACTTCCCTGATGTGTTAAGAATGAAATCAGAGAAGCAAAGTGATACATTATTAGGAATAATTTCAAAACCAGTAAAGAACAACTGTAAAATGGCTGGCCAGCTACAAATAACAGTATTTCTGCTTCCATTTCATCAACAGCTGAAGACACTTCACAAACATTCCTCTATGGAGAGTTTGATGGTGGAGACAGTGCTGGAGAGTTTTGATTTCCTGAACAATGACTGCAGTGCTGATGAGCTGTCCTTGTTTGGGAGCATCAGGACAGGCAGTGTCAGGTATGTGCTCTGCACCTCGTGGGACAGGCAGAGGGGTCCCACAGCTGCCTCAGTGGGCTGGGAAACAGCCACGGTGTCAAATGCAGCACAGAATGGTTTTAGAGAGGGTTATAATTGCAGTTAAAGAACACGCTGCTTTCTGTTCAGTGCCACCTGGTTTCTTTTCAGCTGCTGTTGAGAGTGTCCATTTCAATTCTGTTTAGTGGTGAGACTTGTAACTCTCTTTTCCCTCCTCTCACCAGCACATACAACGACAGCGTGCTCCAGTCCCTGAGCTGTGACACGAGGCCAGAAGCACGGGATGTCACTACTGGGGACGATAACCTAGACGTGCTGCTGATAACACACCTGAGGCTGTGCAAAGCTCTCCTGCAGGTACAGAGCAGCCTGGGGGCACTGCCTGCCATTGTTGATGCTGATTACAGGAGAATTTGGTGTTTTGTTTGTTTGATAGCAGCACGGAGACTCAGAATGGAGACGGGTGCATTAACGCTGGGTGCACGTGTGTCCACACAGAACGTGTCACACAAACCTCTGCTGCCTCTTCTCTGCGTTTTGCTGAGGCTCTGAGCAATTCTCTGTGCCCAAAGCAGGCTCCAAACACACAGGCTTGGCTTGGCTTGGGCCATGTTTAATGAATGAAAATCTGCTACAAACGGGGAGCAGGTGTCTGCTGGACAAGGGGCCTTCTGATAGCAGCTGGGGGTTTCTCACTTGTCTTAAAAGTTGGATTCTGAGAAATAAATCCTCATTTATCTGGAGCTTGATCCTGCCCTTGTTTCAGCCCCTGAGTTATGTCTGTTGCGTTTCAGAAACTGAAGACACCAAACATAGCCCAGGTGGTCCAGGAGAGCATTTTGGAAGAAGTGTCAGAGCAGACACGAGTCCTGGGGGATGTCCTGGATCTGTCTGTTGAGAAAAGTGAGTACCTGCCTTCCCCCAAGGCATGCAGAGATGGGAGAGCTGCACCCCTGAGGTGCCTGCTTGATCCCACCCAGACCCAGGGCTTTCATTCTAAATTCCTTGCAAACACTGACATCATTAAAGCAGCTCATCATTAAACCAGGGGCCATTCTTTGGTTCATTTTTTCTTCTACACAGAAGGAAAAAGTTTGCAGAAGTTGGTCTCAGAGAAAAGAGTAGCTGAACTGGTATGTTTTAAACAGGGATGTCTAATTTTTAACAAAACTATCTCTAATAAAAATACAAGTCAGTGATGCCCCAAGTCCAGATCGGCCATCTGCTGCTGAATTTCTCCTGTAAAATCCCAAATCTGCTAGAGCTCACTGACTTTTTAAAACATTGGGTTTCAGTTATTCAGAAGACTAAAAAGAAGAAGCAGTATCTGAAAATCTGGAGTGATCTTGCAGAGCCTGGCAGCAGCATCTTGGTGACCTCAGCAGAAAGGTTCCGTCATGCTCTGAAATACACCATGATGCTCAAAGTGAAGGAGAAGTACCCCAGCCACCTGGAGACAGGTACCCCCTGAGCTCCAGGCCACGCTGCCTTCATTTCAGTGCTGTGCTGAAAACTGTCCTTGTGCATTTAAAAAGCCCCAAACCCAAACCTGCTTGCTTTCAGCAGCCTCCACATAACCAACCTGCTGTTTTGTGTCTGTCCTGCTCCCTGCAGTGCTGCAGAGGCTGCTGGAGCAGATCCTCACCTGTGATGGGTTGCTCCCCTGCTCCCATTTCCAGACGGAACCCGTTACTTTGTTCCAGTTTTTTCGGTACCTGGAGAGACACCACATTGGCAGCCTGGAGAAACACCTGGCAAAACTGGCTAAAGAAGGTAAAGGCAGGCTTCTCCTGCAGGGACAGGGCAGTGCCCTCCAGGTTCCTGCTCCAGATACAGCTCCAGAGCAGGAAACAGCCCAGCCCTTGCACTGACAGCTTGTTTCCATTTTAATTCCCCTTACGACCATGTAGTTTTAATCAGAACAGGAAAAGCATGCTTGACTCCCATGTCTGAGCATGTGCAAACAAACCTCTGTGAAGGATGGGCTTATCTTAAGTGCCCTGAAAATAGGTTCTGGGATATTCCAGAGCTGAAGCAGACACAGAGTCAGGAGCAGCCTCCAGCTGGATCCAAGGACTGAGCACAGTCTGTGGCTTGGGTTCACTGCTGTAGCTGGACTCAGACACAGAACAATAAAATTGCAGAGGTTACTGACTGCACTTTGTAGCCTGAGGTAGCCAGTGCCTCACTGGCATCTTGTCCAACATGTGAACGTGCTCCAAAACTTTCTCTGTACTAGGAAGGAATGATTTAAACATAGTCCTGCTGTCGGCTGCATCCTCAGGCTTGTGCTGATGCGGAGGGCTCGTGTGGAGGGGGCTGAGAGCCTGAGCACTGCCCTGCTGTCCCAGCCTGGGCACGGGACAGTGCCAGCCTGGGCAGGAGGCAGGGTGGGCACAGGGCTGTGCTGCGCTGGCCCTGCCCGCTGGGGCTGGCCCCGGCCGGGTGTGTGTGTGTGTCCCCCGGTCTGGCCGGGTCTGTGTGTGTGCCCTGGTCTGGCCGGGTTTGTGTGTGTGCGTCCCCCGGTCTGGCCGGGTGTGTGTGTGTCCCCCGGGCTGGCGGGGTGTGTCTGTGTCCCCCGGGCTGGCCGGGTGTGTGTCCCCCGGTCTGGCCGGGTCTGTGCCCCTCGCGGCGGCGTTCCCCAGTGAGTGAGGCCGCTCTCCCGCTCTTCCCGGCAGTGATGCTGATCGAGGAGCTGCAGTGCCCCGGCAGGCTGAAGACGCTGAAGAGGCTGAAGGGGAAGAGGCTGAGCCGGCTGCAGCCGCTGCCGAGGACGCTGCGGCTGCTCGGGCTGCTGCAGCTGGACGAGAACCACCGGGTGGGCAAAGCGGCCACGGCCTGCCTGGCCCGGGCCGGCGGCAGCGGCAGCCTCCGGGCCCGGGTGAGCGCGGGGACAGCGGGGAATGCGGGGAGTGGTGGGCACAGCGAAGACTTTGGGGACAGCGGGGAGCTTCCCGGGGCCGGCGCCGCTTTCCCGGCCCCGGCGCCGCTTTCCCGGCCCCGTTCCAGCCCCTGAGGCGGCGGAGGGAGCGAGCCCCGCTGAGGGAACGAGGCCCCCGGAGGGAGCGAGCCCCGCTGAGGGAACGAGGCCCCCGGAGGGAGCGAGCCCCGCTGAGGGAGCGGGCCCCCCTGAGGGAACGAGGCCCCCTGAGGGAGCGAGCCCCGCTGAGGGAGCGGGCTCTCCTGAGGGAGCGAGCCCCGCTGAGGGAGCGAGCCCCGCTGAGGGAACGGGCCCCCCTGAGGGAACGAGCCCCTGAGGGAACGAGCCCCCGAGGCCGCGGTGCTCCGGTGCTCGCTGCCTTGGCTCATTTCGCGGGGATAACGCCGCTCCTGTCACTTGGATTGCGTATTAAATTGACTCTGTGTTTTATTCTGCCGTTTTGCTGCAGGCTGTGCTGTTTTACAGCGATGTTTTGTCCGGCAGTGACACGAGGCTGCAGCAGGCTGCGTGCCTGGCTCTGAAGAACCTCAGGGTGAGCGCTCCGGCTCTGCCCCGGGCCCGGAGGGGTTCCTGCGGCCGGGAGTGCCCAGCCCCGGCTGCCAGGGCTCCGGACGATGAGTGCCATTATTCCCAGGGCAGCAGGAGAGGCAGCTGTGGGCACCGGGGAGGGGCTGCCCTGCCAGGCACAGTGCAGGGTGTGTGATCTCCTGGGATGCTCAGTGCTGCAGGACAGTGTCTCACTGGGGACCTCCAGCACCAGGATAAACCAGCAGCGTTTCTGTACCAGTCAGTTCTAAACGTTTCACTGTAGAAATCTGAAGTTAAATCAGGGGGGTATTTTTAACAATAGCTGATTAAAGTCAGAAGACAAAAGTAATATTTGCATTGCTATTATAAGAAACAGCACAGATTTAAACCTTCCCAAGAGCCCTAAGCTGTAATAGGTTTGCACACAAACAGGGAACCAATGTCTGCAAACAGGCACAACAGCAAACCAGGGCCTTAAAGTCGATTTGCAAAGCACCAGCTGGGATTAACCCTTTCAGTGAAGGTCCTTGTTGGGTGGCACTGATCTAATGCTCCCACAACCTGTACCCTGGAACTTTTACACTTTCTGATGCCCTAAAACAGAGGGAAGGTAACAGAGGTGAGATCATATCAGGAAATGTAACTGCAAGCCAGCATGCTGGGGAAGAGAAAGGTCCTGGTGGAATTTGGATGTCACAGGAGATGGGAGTTTGTGTCTGTGTTTGCTTTGTAGAAAATGTCCACCAAATTGCTGAAAAGCTGCTTAGGCAATTTTTTCTTTTTTCCAACAGGCTGTGGAGAGCATTGAGCAGGTTGCTCACCTGTGCCAGTCTGAAACAGAGGAAGTCAGGAATGCAGCCAGGGAAACCACACTGTCCTTTGGTAAGTCAGCTTGGATTGGTACAGCTTTGAAATGGTCTGAAAGAGGGATGTGAAATAGTGCAGGACCAGGAGGGGCCTCACGTTCAGCCTGAACACATCCAGGACAACAGAAATATTTCATCAACAGCTGTTTCATACCATGAATATAAACTTTACATCACACATAACAGCCAAGGGCCCCTGATGAAGTTTACAGAACCAGACCAAGGAGATCCTGAAGGATTAAGTGCTTTAGGAACCACTGAACCTTTTGAAAAGGTTGTAGATAAGGACTGACAGTTTTATGCTGGCTCATTACCTGTTGCTACACTGGAATCCAAGTGACAAGTGACTGACAGTGGAGGGGACCTGATAAAATGTCAGTGCTCCCCATCTCCTACTGCCCAGCATTTGTGCTTTTCCTGGGGGCTCAACAGCTGGAATGCTGCCAGAGCATGGCCAGGTCATGCAGGAGACAACCACCTACCTCCCTGTTCTGTTCTTCCAGACCCCACTTTGAGCCAGGCTTAGTTCTGGGCATCCCACAGAACACTCAGGCCCACATGGCACAGTTTTCCAGCTGTGATGCTCCAAACTGTTACTCATGGAAATCATTGCAGGAGGCCTGATTTTCCATGGTGGCTTCCAGCAGGTTTTGGAAAACTTCCCTGAGGGATGTGTTTGTCACTCGAGTCCTTCCTTCCAAGCAAGGCTGTGGCAGGAGTGTCCCCAGAGGGCCAGGTTCCTGGGGGTGCTGTGCCTGTCCCTCAGCAGGGGCTGTTTTCTCTCTCCACAGGGGAACGGGGCCGACAGGCCTTTGAGAAGATGGACAGGATCTGCTGTGAGCTGAGAGAAACAGCTCAGGAGGCCGAGATTGAAATCACAGTGTTTTAGCAGTGGCATGTGAGGAGCTGGATCCCGTTGTCCTCACAGCCACACGGGTACCTGAGGGTTTGGTTTTGCCTGGTTTCCTTCTGTCCTGTCCTGTCCCTGCTACGTCCTGCCCCAGGACAGGTTTATTTCCAAAGGGAACAGTTTGTCATCTCCATGATGCAGCCTGGAATGTATTTTCTGTCTCTCAGCACATGATGAAATACCAAGTGCTGGACAGATCAAAACTAGGATCTCTCAAAATGTGGATCCAGGTCTTAACTGGAGTTCAGTCTCCATCTTGCAGGAATTAGCTGCCCTGCTCCAACTCTGTCCAGTATGATCTGTTTTCCCAGGAAGTGCTTTATGAATTTGGTGTCCTCCAAGGAGAGAAATGACCACTCTCCCAGATCAAGTGCCCTGTCAGAACAAACCCAGCACCACTGCTTGGTGGTTTCCTTTGCTTGGGCCATTCAGCTGCAGAAGGAGAACCTGGTACTGCCTAAGTCACTTTGCAATTGCTGCAGCTCAGGCCAGGCCCAGCAGGGCCAGGCTCTGTCAGAGTGTGTGTGCTCAGCTGCAGGGGATTTGCCATGTGCAGCTCTGACTGAGGAGGGACAGGTTTGTTTTTTTTAAATTCTGGATTTAGTCATAGACCAAGACTTCTCCTCATCCCCCAGCCCTGGTGACTGGCAGGGTGCCCATGGGGAGCAGCCTGGCTTCAGGTGCAATACTTGAAAGGGGGTTGGGATTGTGTGTACAGATTTTTATATATATATACACATAAAACTTTTCTATTTGGTATTTATTTGTTGGATTTCATACTGTTTTCTAAAGTTCTAATAAACCATTTGAGACAAGTTCCTGTGAGTGTTTCCTACTGCTGAGCTTGCAGCCCTGGGGACAGGTAAGAGGCACTAAACCCCCAAGGAAAAGTTGGCCCTGATCTGCCCTGTCCTGCTCCACTTTGGTAAACTCTCTCTCCATTTGTAGGTTTCCCTAAAAATATAAACCAAAGGTAAGTACTGGAATTCAAACATCAGGATGTGCAGGCTGCAGCTGCAACCAGAGTCAGCATCAGCTCCTGCAGAAACCAACCAGGCTGCTTGAGTTCCTGCACCTCTTACCCTTAAAATGTAACTGTTCAACGTGAGAGACCACAGGAGGGAAATGGAGGTGGCAGGGAGACATGGGGATCCTCCACTCTTTTACTGGAGCTCTGCCTCCAGGGAGTTCTTACAGCAACATTTAAATCTCTTTACTCTACCAACCCACCCCCCCAGCCCTCATGTGCACGTGGGCCAAGCAGGAGCCCATGGATCCAGCCCAGAAGCAATAACACATTCAAGTGAGTTCTTTAAAAAAAGAGTTTTTATTGTTACAACTAAAATGAGAACTGAAAACTTGTATGGGAGATTGAAAAACTGTACAGTTGTACTCTAACCTGGGAGGCCCAGCAGCGGCTTACACAAAAGACAAGATACCTGAAACTGTATTATACCAAAACATTCAGCTTTTTTGTTGAGTTTTTACATTTTTTTTTATAAAAGTTTATTCTATGGCAATCTGTAAAAAAGAAAGACCTGATGAGTAAATATTTGCTTAAGGCAGATAGCAGAGCAGCTCACTAACTTTCTAACGAGTCTAACATGGATGTTTGTCCATTTCCAAGAACAGGTTACCCAACACCCCACTGTGCTACGGTATATACACCCCCCAACTACCACAGACAGTACAGGACAGCAAACAAAATGGGCACAGCTCAGCACTGCCAGCCCTGCCCACACCTCCCTGGGCTCTGGCACAGTCACTGTGTCCCAGACAGGCTCAGAGCTGGGCCTGGAGCACAGGAAAGAAACAGGCACCAAGAGGGTGCTCAAAGCTCTTCTGTCATCTGCAGGAACTTTGGGTAGAATTGTTTGCAGCTGAATAACTCTGTACTCAAAGGAAGGATCCTTTATTTTCCTGCCGTACCCAGGATTTAAAATATTCCCTCTTGGGAAGGTGGCCCAAGGTGGGTTGGGTGTGTTTCTTTCCCCAGGTGTCCCAGGGCCAGGGGAGGTGTGGAAGGGCTGCCTGAGCTCTCTGGAATGTCTGTACTACACTCACTCAGCTGAAAGGAACATGCTAGCACCGGGCACACGGAGCACACGGGATCCCACGGGAAGTCATGCCAAGGATTAGGCGAGTACATGGGCTCTGATAAACACCAATCGGTCCAGTGCTGAACAGAGACACTCAGCAACACCCTCTGAACCACAGCCACTAAGGATCAGGTCATGCAAATATCATTTGGGCACATCAGGAAGCAGGAATATAAGTTCTGTCACCTTTCAAGCACGTGGTGTTTCATTGGGACACCAGACTTCACATGCACTTTAATACAAAGGGGTACAAATGGTGCCTCAGGGCAGGGTCCTGCCCACGCTGCAGAGAACAGTGGGGACAAAGCAATCACAGAATGTATCTTAAATACACAGATGAGCCATTATATATTACCATTTTTCTATACTCATTTTTCCTGTTTCCAATAATATAACTAAATATTGACTGATTACAACATTCCTCCTTTCAAGTACTGGTCTGACCAACAGTCTCACAGGTAAAGGATTGATTCCCAGTACTACCTGAGGATTTATTATTGTACTCTTGAAAAGCCCTTGATGCAAGCTTAACAAAACACAGAAGTAACTCCCACCCCCACCCACCCCTTCACCTACTCACCCACTGAAGGAAGAGCTACACCTACAGCCAGCTTGGCAAAAATAAATACGGAGTGGAGGGGCTCCCCTGGGCTCCTCCACAGCGAGGGCTGCACTGAGGGTGGTTAAGTGCTATAAATCTAGAAAGACTTTAGAACTAAAACAAATCAGTAACACTGCTGCAGATCAGCTGTCATGGGGCAGTTCAATCACTACAGCTCCCAGGAGTGCCTTTGCTCCTGTCCTCTGCACCACGACACAAGCAAAGAAATCTTTGCTATTATTGTTGAAAGGATTCATAATTTGGTATTACCCCGAGGAACAGCACTGGCTGCTTGGTGCAATGCTGCCTTCCAGTGCCAGTGCTCCCCACACACCCCAACCCTCCCCTAGCAGCACTTCAGCCCCCGAGCCCTGGCTGCTGTGGGACCCCACGGGGCTGAGCCGTGGCTGCCAGAGCCAGGACTGGGATCTCTGCTTCCAGCACAGCAGGACACACCAGCACTGCCATCATAGCCAAGGGGCAGCTCGGAGCCCAGCACGGCTCCTGCTGGCCTGTTCCTGGCCAGGGCAAGCTGCCCAGCAGGGATTGCTCTGGCTCTCCCCTGCTCAGAGCCCCACGCTGGGCCGCAGGGAGCAGCTGCAGAGTGAAACTGCACTTTACATTCCAAATGCTGAGGTTTAAGGACTGGTCCTTCCACGGGCCACGGGCATGGCCCCACTGCTGGTGGACATGGTTTGGTTGAATTTCCCTTTCCTGCTTCTTTCCCTCCCCTCGACCTCTCCCAACCCAGAATATAAAAGTAAAAACAGCTTTAGAAAGGATGGTGCAATGTAAAGAGGCATATGTGCAAGTAGAGTGCAACAAAAGTCAATGAGGAGATACACTTAGTAAAGAAAAAAAAAGAAAAAAATCAAAGAGCTGGACGTGTTGGGATACCCTGAGCAAATGCAGAAGCCTGGTTCTATCAACACAAGTAAAACAATCAGCTCTTTAAGAACAATTATGCCAAGATTAAATATATCAATACCACAGGCACTGCCCACAACTCAGTCTTTAAAGATGAAGCAAATTTAAAAAAAGACAAAAAACAAACCAAAAACCAACCGCAAACACACCTCCCCTTCCACAAGTTTACATTCTTCAGGTATGTGGGTTTCTTTTTCTTTTTTTGGGAACTTGTCAATGTAAGTCATGTATTTGGTTACAACACTTGGAGAGTACAAGCAAGTTTCACTTGTGCCTAGTTTTTCTGAAACAAAAAGAAAATGAACTGGCTTTTTAAAAAAGGCTAAAAACAACAATGTGTTGTAATTCTATTATTTAGTTAAAAAAAAAAAAAGAGAAAACAAAAAAAGGAAAACAGACTATTTGGCATTTTCTCTGCTTACTCCTGAATATTTCAAGGCCCTGAGATTACAATATTATGTTCTTGGGACCACAGGGCTGGATAAAACCCTAGTGCATCAATTCTCTCATTAAGCCCTACCCAAAGTTCTGGCCTTTCCCCCTAAATCTACCTGCTCTGAGCCAAGGCTGCCCTGCCTCGGGGGCTCCGCGGAGCCGAGCGCGAGCCGGGAGCGGCGCTCCCGCGGCTCCGGCCCACGGGTCAGTGGAAACACACCCTGTAGCAGAGATAAGCTCCTGCCGTGAGGAACGTGAACATGCAGATATTCACTAGGAAGGGCTTCCAAGTGGCCACCACGTTCTCATCCTCCTCCTCCGAGTTCTCCTTCACCGACTCCTCCTTGCGGGGCGAGAGCCGCGGGTTCTCCCCAACAGTTCTCCTCCGGGGTTCAGTGTCGTGACTAGTGCTGGGGACAGAGGGAGGGACACTCAGGGCTGGGTAGGAATGAATATTCCGTGCTGGACTGGTCATGGAGAAGAGAAGCCATGCAGGTGCTTCAAGGGCAGGGAACACCACAGAGCTGGAAAGCTCTTGGAGCTGCAGCAGCCACCAAGCCCAGCCTGTCTCCAGTCAGGACACATCTGGCTGCTCAACAGAGGTTTAGGAAGAGCTTGGGAGGATTCTGTACCCTTTAAAGAACAAGCTTTAACCACCACCTGCTTTCACTGCTCATCACAAATCTGTACCAAGACAGGCAGTGAACAAACCCAGCCCACACCCACAGCTGCTGAACACCAAAGTTCTAAACTCGAGCACCTGCTCAGAAAGGGATGGAACGTGGCTGCTCGTTCAGCCCTAACTCCCAAAGAGCATCTCAAGGTGGAAGCGAGCACCTCCTCCCCTGTGTCAGTGCCTGCCTGTGGCTCTGTGCAGAGCCCAGCTGTCAGGGCAGGGAGTGCTTTACCTGTCTGTGCTGGGGGCCGCAGCTGCCCGGGCCCTGCCGTCCGGAGCCGCCTCCTCCACGCTGCTGACCGAGCTCCTGATCTCCTCCTCCACTGCCTGGGGCTTGGCCGAGAGCTCGGGGGGCTCGTGCATCCTCCCGTTGTGCAGCTCTGAGGTTCTCTTCGGGGGCCTGGGAGGTGGGGGGGTGTGTTCAGGGGGTGGCTCCAGGTCTTCGTTGGAGAGCTCTTTCCACTGCTCCTTCAGGGAAGGACAAACCCTGTTAAGCTTTTCTCTTTCAAGGTGCTCCAACTTTAAACTTTACCACAGCAAAATCTTTATACTCTACCTTTTAATTAACACTTACAGTGGTTCTTCATTTGCATTGAAAAAAAACAAGAAAGAAAAACCAGACACAAGAACTCCAAGCTCAAGCTGAATCCACTATACAAAACATATTGGCCATATATGTAAGAAATTCTAATCTGCTTCTAAAAAACTAAAAAAAAACAAAATAAAATCTATTTTGCTAGAGTTCTGCTTACCATAAAAAACCCTGATGAATTTAATCATGACACTTAAACTTCAGGAATATTAGAAAACTTGTACTGTCTGAAATTCCAGGTGCAGCAGCTCCACCTCAGTCACTGTGCAGGAAAGCACAGGAGGCACCTGCTACATAACAGGTACTTTTGGAAATAAATAAAATACAGCACTTTAGGTCGTGACAGATTGTAAAGCACTGTACCTAAAAACCCCACAATATAAACATGTACTGAAGCTGAAGCAAGCACCAAATGTGAAGCTTCCTTCCATCCTGTTCCTCCCACCCACGTGCTGCAGTTCTCTGGAGCTGCCAGGAGCACTCACTTGCACTGAAGCATCTCCCATGATGAATTTTGCCCCTTCAATAACGGCTAGGTAGGAGAACCGGAGCTGGTCTGCAGTCTGGATGAGCCCCATCCTGTACTTCCTCATTTCCAGCAGAACCTGCTTGACGTCCACGGAAGAAGGATCTTTCCGTTTGTCCATCTGCAGACAAGAATGTGAAACATGTTTTCTGCTCTGATGAGGTTCACTACAGTGACTCATTTTGTGGTAGGGCCTTCATACCACCCTCCACACTACAGAATGAACAAACTCACACACAGCTGGTATCAGCAGCTCATTACCAGGTCTCCAAAAACATTGAGGGGAAAACACTGGGCCTCAAATATGCTGCTTTCCCTGAAGGCAAAGCCTGTCTTCGTGAATCATCTGAAAACTGGAGACTTCCCTTCCCCACACTCAAAAAGGCCACTTTAGGAACCAGACCTGCCTGGGAACACACTCCAGAAGAGCAGAGCACAACAGGGGCAGACCACAGGAACCCTCCCCAGCCCCTCCACGTCCCCCCAGCGCTGCCCCGTGCAGGAGCCCTGCAGCAGTGGCCCTTACCAGCAGCAGACAGGTGTCCACCAGGCAGAAGGTGCCCGACCTCCCGATGCCAGCGCTGCAGTGCACCACGACCGGGCCGTGCCCGGGGCTCAGCGAGCCCGACTCCCGCACCTTGAACAGGAAATTCAGGAAGGACGCCGGCGACTCCGGGACCCCAAAGTCGGGCCAGGTGGTGTAGTGAAAGTGCAGAATCTCTCGAGTTTCCTGGGTCTGCAGAAACAGGGTTTGGGAACTGTTTCAGTTTGGGTATACCAGTCGGAAGGGCTGGGAACAGCTGATTGAATTCCAAGGACAAAGTTTCACCAGTCTGAGGGAGCTTTTACAGCTGCACAGCCAAGAAACTAATTACAAGTAATGGTCTCTTGCTGTGAAGGTCTCCACTGGGAGCAAAGGGAATTGGGTAAGTAAATTTACTTATTTCCAGTTTAGTTATTTCAGCTCAAAAAGCTTGTGAGACTCTGGGTATGGCTGAGACATTAAACTGCTGGAGGGTCCCCAGGAACGCCTCATAAATACCCAAGAGTTTCATTTCCACAACATCTCACGCAGGATCATCAAATCCAGGATAATTCATGACCACCAATTTCAAGCCCTTGTTGGTGAGGAGGTGAATTCACCCCAAGGAGAGCAAGGACTGGGTGAGACCTGGTACTCACAGTCAGGTTTTCCAACTCCAGCTGTCGTACTGTGTAGTAGGACTTGATATCTTCAGATATCAATGTTAGTTTCAAGTTTGTATCTTCAAAAAACATTTCTTTCTCTTCCTTCCGTGGCCAGTACTGTGCACACTTTACCTAAAACCAAGCAGGAGACACATAAATGTCATTACCCACTCCTGACTGAATTGCAGTTTTCTTATGAAGGTCTCCCAGAGAGATGAGCTCTGCAGAGACTGCTGCATGCCAGGGACTTTAATGAGCCAGCCAAATAGCAAAGCAGCACATTTTCAAGTGTGCAGGAAAAACCTGGAGCTAAAATACTCATCAGCAGCACGAAAAGGAAAGTCTGCACCCAAGCTGCTGACATGAAATGTGGGGACCCTGTGCCTGGGAGAACTGGCCCCTCCTGCTGCCCCTGAGCCACTTCTCTGCCCTGGGATTGGGGTCATCCTCCCCTCTCCAGGCTCTGCACATGGCTCAGGCCTCTCTTGTTAAAGGGCAAACAATGTGGTCAGACCAAAAGTGGAAGAACGATGCTAAACCAGCAGCAGGCTCAAGACTAGGATGATTTTGGACAGTATTTTAATCAACAGAAAATCCCTTCAGCATTTTCTTCACAGGTAGACTAACAGTGGTTTTGCTCAAACTAATTTTAGTTTATTTTGGAAATACATCCTCTTGTTTATCGGGATGCAGAATGCAGTTGTGATTCTCTGCACTTTTTGTCTGGATTTGTAAAAGTTGTAGCAATTGCCTTTGTGTCTAATTTCTCCACAAATGTGTCTGCAAACGCTGTTTTGTTGTGCTCCACTCTAAGCCTCCCACTGCTGTTTGCTGAGGAGTGTAAGCACTACCCTAAGGGATCACAGTCATTTGTTTTGTTCAAAACTAGAGCAGTGCAGAGAGGGAGCAGGAATGGTTGGAAAGGAAGAAACTATTGAAAAATTTGGTTACCACATCTCTTTTGAAGATTAAATTTCACTTGCAGTACGAAACCCAGCAAAACACTGGAAAATCCAGGCTGCAGTTTATTAAAACACAGCTCATTGCCCAAGAATTTTCCTGATTATTGGGAATGTTTTTCTGATGATGCAAAAGCCTGTACCACCCAGTTATCACTGGTGGATACCCAACACAATACTCACTGCCCTCCTCCAAAATATCTTTATACATTATGATACTGTATTCTGTGCAGCAGTGACACTGGAGATCAGAGCTCAGTGGTGATGGAAACCTGCAGCCCAGAGCTTCTCTCTCTACTGCAAAGCCACCTGACACTGCAGAGCCCTGAGAGGTGCAGTCTGTGCACACTGAGAACAACTCCAGAGCCCCTGGTTAGCAGCAGAGACTTCCACTTGTGTTTTATTTTAGCCAAATTCACGAGAAATTAGGCCCCACAATTACAAACCCAGTGATTTTCTGACTGCACTAAGATCAGTTCACCAAGTATTCAATTCCAGGTACAATTTCTTAGACAAAGCTACTTGCAGTCATCCCATCCCGTTCTTTGGGTTGGTTTTACTTGTTTTTTTATTAGAGAAAAGCATAAATGTGATGAACACACAGCTAGAGCTGGGTGAGTACTTACGGATCCCTTTTCCATCACTCTGTTCAACATGACAACACCACGGCTTTTCTGTTCCCAAACCATCTCCCAAAAGTGACCACAAGTATTTGGCAAAGGTCCCTGCAGAGACAGAATCCCCAGAAATAAGCATTATTTTCTGTAAGCATTCTTCCCCAGTAAGAGTCCCTGCACAAGGCAAGAGATTTAAACAAATAACAAGCAACTTCTCATTCAAAATTGTAAAAAAATGCAGTGAGACAGCTTTAAGTTCCATGTTATGAATTCACCCATGAAAGCATGGTTAATCTTTTCCCCCCATACATAAGAGGAAGAGAGACAGAGTCTCATTTGTGAGAAAAGAACTGGGAGTGAAAAATGCTGCATTTTCTTAGGAAAGATATACAAAGGTCATGGGGAAATAAACCCCACTGACTAAAAGCAAAAATAACATCTGTGTCAATCTGCTCTGCAATCCCTCCCCCTTACTCATGATGCTTGAAAATTACTTGACTAAAACACCCAAAAGGATGCAAAATCAGTTAACAAATTATCTGGTTTTCCAGAATCTTCACAGATTTGCCTTGGGACTGAATGAAGTAGTGACTCCTTTTAAAGATTATCTATTCTCAAAGTAGAACTTCCTACTTCTGCTATGTTCCTTTGCCATTTTCTACTCTGAGCTATTGCTCTGAAGTTTGGGTTTGATCCACTCCTGTGCTCAGACAGAAGAGCAGGTCCTCAGAAAGAAGGACTGGATTGAAATGAAGCCATTCAAAGCCATTAAATGTGGAACAGGACAGTAAGCAGTGACCAGTACCAGCCAGCTGCACATCTGACAATTCCCCAGAGTTCCCCCCTGTGATCAACCCCCATCCTGGGGCAGGGCAACGAGAGCTGAGCTCAAAGGACCATTTGCACATTGCACACTGCTCTGCCCATTTCTTCCTGAGAAGATTTATCTCTGTTCTTTAGAAACAGGAAGGAAGAGCTGTCACTTGAAAATATTAATCCCAGTCTACCTTTATCTGAAGTGTGGGAGGAAGGGGTAAAAAAAGAGCCAAGATTAGAGATCAGGACAGTCTCCAGGGAAATGAACATTTAGCACAAACAAGAAGCCTGGCACAGTTGCTGGCTCTCAGAATAAGACAACAGGGCATGTGGGTACCTTTAATTTGTTATACAGATAGGTGTGGAATTGACAGGTTCAGGGAAAAGCAGTGACTTTTATACACACACAGATGTTTGTATGCACTTAAGTAGCTTTACAATAAAGAAAACAAACAGAAAACCCACGAAAAACAACTCCAGCCACCGTAAGATTTTTATTACCCACTGCCAGCAGTTACCTGGGTAAGGATGTAGCTCCTTTGGGCCTCTTCCATTTTTATCAAACTAGCATTGATATAGTCATTGTCACCTTGGTTTAGCTTAATTCGACTGTGATCAACTGCAGCACAATTAGAAAACACAGGTTAAGGAACAGGGAACACAGCACATCCTCAAGCAGCTGAGCTGTGCTGGCAATGCAGGCTCAGCCCCAGCCAGGGCACAGCACCCAGAGCAGGAGCACAGCTCACAGCTCCCCTCCCTCAGCACCCCGCAGGAGAGAGGCCCTGGGGTCTGAAATAATCCCCCCTGCAACGTGCAAACCAGGTCACACTGACCTATCCACTGGTTTTAAATAAGTCTAATTACACAACATCTTTTCAGCTGAAACATTCAAATACAGGTTGTTAAAGGTTTGTCTTAAACACAGATTGGGCAAACAGGACAGAGACCTTTTATTCTTATAGGTATTTAGCTACTGTTCCCAACCTAGCCACCCTCTGATGTACAGAAAAAAATGATCAAAATTCAAGAAACACAGTAAATGTAAATGACTTGCTCTTTTGTTAGTCACTTGCTCAGCTTGGGACTAAAGAAACCAAACCACCAACTAAAAAAAACAAAATACACACAAGGGTTCCCACATTTTGCAAGAAAGCAAACAGACTGGGACCAGGATTATCTAAAGGCAAGAAGGAATTTGTTACTCACAACCTCAAACATTAGAACTGCTTAGTAAAGCAAACTATGTGCAACATTACTGCTCTGGTTAACTGCCCCAAAGGCTTCAGGAGCTTTTGAGCACCAAGCCAGCAGTTCTGTGCCCCAGAGCAGCACTCTGCCCTGGGACAGCAGCTGGGCATCTGCTGCACCCTCAGGGGACACGTGGCCAGGGCTGGCACTGTCCTGGGCACTGTCCTGGCCAGGGAAGGCTGCTCAGACTCCTGGGAGCTCCCTGCAGTGTCAGACACATCCAGTGTGATTTCTGACCACATCCATGGAGCAGCATTTGTGCCCTGTGACTGCAGCCCAAGGACCTGGATGGCAGGCGTGGGCAGGTGGCAGTGGGACTGTCCCTGTCCCTGTCCCTGGGATGGCAGCAGGAGAGCCAGGCTGCAGCAGCACAGTGAGCTGTGCTTGTACAGGACCCGTGCCCAGAGGTGCATTTCCCCCAGCACAGTTGACACAGCCATTTCAAAATCCCAGCTGTGCCCTGGGAGCATCCCCTGTGCTCCTCCTCTGCTCCAAGGAGCTTTCCAGCTCAGCTTTGTCTCTGGCAGAGCTCTGTGCCACTCTGCTCCCAGCTCCCAGGAGGGGCACTGCTGCCCCCTGTGCTGCCTGGCAGGAGGCTCTGCTGGGTGAGAGCTGCACAGAAACCAGCCCTGCCACTTTAGAAATGCTAATTCAGCCCCCAGTCTTTAGCAGAAGAACTCAAAGGTAAAGTAGAGTCTTTTACAGACTCTCCTGTGTGCTGCTCTTGTGTAACTCTATGGATATAAAAGCATCCTGTGACACCAGTACAAATAAATAAATATAATAACAAAGAGTTGTCTTGGGTGCTTATCCACCCAGCAGAATCTTGTCCTTACAAAGAACATTCAGCTGTGAGAAGTCATTAGAAGTCAACAGTCTTACAAACAATGGGAAAGAAAGTGTACTTACAGGGGCTGACATCTCTGTACCTATTTCTATTTTTGTTTCTGGGATGTTTGGCCACTTTACATGGAAAATCACTGGCTTCATGCCTGATGTCCTGAAACAAAACAAAACAAAAAACCAAAAACTCTGTTACATATGAATCCATCTAATTTCATACCATTAGCTATTTTAAGGCAAATACCCATCTGACTTCACATCTTCATGTGAGAGAATTCTGGACAGAAAGCACTCTGGGCCTCCAATTAAGAACCGAGTTTAAATTTCTCAGAATACAACACTAACATTATGTATTAAAATATTATTAATTTGCATAATAAAACAGCACAACATTCACCAGACATTATGCTTTCAGCTCCTGAAGGAGCAGGGTCTCTGCCCCAAAGCACTTCCACATAAACTGTTTTAAGCCCTCGTTTGCAGCATCAGTGAAAATATCAACCCTGCTTCTGACTCAGCAGCAGAGAAAACATTCATTGTGATAGAAAAGAACTTGTCTACCCCCCCTGGCATCACACACACACAAGGTATTTGTCTAAGACCACTTTCATCATTATCCTGAGTTATCAGCACGATGTCACAGAGCTGCAGTGGTAAAGTCAGTGGTTCTCAATTGTTGTGCTCAGCTACAACAGATGCAGCACCTCAGACCACCAGGGCTCTCTCAGGTTTGCTTCACATGCATATAATAGCTCAGCTATCTGAGACAATTTCAGAAGTTAAAATAAAAAGAATTCTGCTGTCCTTGGACATTAGTGCCAATTTGCTGAAACAGAATTTCACATTGTAAGTAAACACTGTGCAAGCACAGCTCTGCATATAAAGAATCGTGTACAACGCTCAAGATCTTTTCAAGTGGGCCATCTACTGCAGCACATTATCTGTTTATCTCTTGTGCTGCATTATTCAGGTATGTACCAATTTACCCTGAATGCTACATGTCAGGAGAAGAGTTCTGATTTACATAAAGCTGCCCAAAATTAGCACAGTATTCCAAAACTGAAATAAGGGCTGACATCAGCTGCCAGCTTTTTATAACTGAACACATGGCTGCCAGTATTTCTGCTTATGAAGAATGCAGTCTGGAGAATATGATCTGGACTGCCACAGTCTAATATCTCAAACATGAGGCAGCTAAAATGGGTGTTTTCAGAAATTGGTCTCTGACACTAGCTTGGTGACTTTGTACTTCACAGGGATTTATTCTTCCATACTGACTGTACAGGATTAACAAGAGAAAAAAACCAGGGAACTAGGAAAATTGGTTTTCTAGATCACTAACCACATTTCCCAATTGTGTGTTGAAAATCCCTAACACCCAATACCAACACAACTCCCTCCCCCCACTCAGGATTCATATTATCAAAAGCATCAAAATGCAAACCAAACCAAGACCCCTAAGGAATTTTTCTGTAAATACTGGGCTATTTTAGCAGCAGCACTAATACACAGTTTCCTTTCACAGCATTAACAGATTTGAAAAAAACTGTCCCCTCTTTTAAAAACAAATGGATCAAATGCTTCCTTACAAAATGGAATTATACAAAGGAACTCTAATACAAAAACATTACACTGAAGCATCCACATGTATGTGCACACACAAATTACTGCCAGTCCCCAGGAGTTCCACAGATTCCAACACCAACATCAGGTATTTCAGGAACTGAAAGTGGCAATTTATTGTGCAGGGAATAGAGAGCTGGCTGTTACCTCACCAGCGAAGATCAGATCTTTTTCAAGATGCCACAGGGCCTACAGGTACTTGGTGAATAATGGAGTTCTAGAGATGCTGAACTCCCACAGGCACAGGGAAAATGGAAAGAAACAAGGCACTGGTGTGCCTTCAGCAGACTATTTAAAACAGCAGTGTATTTCTGGAGCATGCTTCAAGAAACAGGAAAAACCACGGGCTGGGGGGTGGGATGGTAACAAAGAGGGATGGAGGCATGGCAACAGGCAAGCTGCTGCCTGGTGTGAAAAGCCAGCCAGCACCCAGCGCTGCTGAGCGCGAAGAACACGGGAAAACAGAAAATCCTGGAGAGCAGGCATGCCTGCACATCACACAGGGCACATTCCTCTGCAACGTGGGGGAAAGTGCTTTGCAGTTTTGGTTGGGTTTTTTTGGAATACAGAAGTTGCTAGAACATCTAGAGTGACCAAAGGAAATTTATCATCCATGGTCACTTCCAGGACACGAAGCTGACTTTAGTGGAAATGCAATTGTCTTTAACAGAGAACATGGCTGGAGAGAAACAACCCAGTGCCCACAGGAGTTACCCACAGCAGCCATGTGGCCACGTCAGGGGCCTTGATGGACTCACATCATTACTGACAGCACTCAGCTGCTGCTGGGGTAGGCTCAGGACGGGCTCAGAACAGTGCCACAAGGTCTCCAGGCTGGAGAAATCAGACTCATGGAATCATTGTGCTCTGAGGAACTGAAAGCCAGCGATGTCACGAGAACTGAAGGTAGGGGATGAAGGCAGGGATTCATGAAGTTACAAAACACCTTCTTGAATCACACCAGTCACACTGCAGAGATCCTGCCTGTCGAAAAGGAAGCTTGACATTTCATTTAAAAGGTCGTGCAATATAAAACTTTAAAGAGGAAGGGCTAGAACTGAAGTCAGTTTTCCAAAGTCAAATGCTCTGGGTTTGGAGCATGAGTCACTTCATGCCACTCATCTCCTGGTTTTAAGCCCTGTTCCCCCAACACTTTGGGGTGGAAAGAGGAAGTTTGCTGAAGCCCTGCTCTTCAAACGGGAACTTCTGTAGCTCTGAGCACAACGGCACATCGGGCTTCACTCTCCCCATCCCGCCCAGATGCCAGCAGGAGATTCACAAAGAGAAGATGCACCTCAAAATTTTCAAGTAAATATTCTGTAAGACCACAGGAAGAGGCGGCCATGCCATCAGCCATTCAAGCACACTGTGTAGATTTGTGTTTAGAATAGACACTAAAGGTGCAGTCTCAACATCTTCAGCTCCACCAGAGACTGCCAGGAAGCCTTGCAGCAGGGTTCAATTTGGTCACACTATTTAACTGCACCATAAACTCTGGAGCAGATCAGACTCAGAGACAACAATTTACTGTCACTTTAGCAGTTCTGCTCCTATGGGAAGCAGCAAATGCCAAGATCTTAGCAGGGGCTACAGAATTGCTCCTAATCCATCTAGGCACTCACACTAAGGACAGCACTTCACAAAAATCATATATAAAGACTTACATAAAAAAGTAATCTTAGCTTAAAAAACAGGTTTCCTCTTAAAACCACCACTGAAAAATGCAGTTTTGGTTGGGTTTTTTTGGAATACAGAAGTTGCTAGAACATCTAGAGTGACCAAAGGAAATTTATCATCCATGGTCACTTCCAGGACACGAAGCTGACTTTAGTGGAAATGCAATTGTCTTTAACAGAGAACATGGCTGGAGAGAAACAACCCAGTGCCCACAGGAGTTACCCACAGCAGCCATGTGGCCACGTCAGGGGCCTTGATGGACTCACATCATTACTGACAGCACTCAGCTGCTGCTGGGGTAGGCTCAGGACGGGCTCAGAACAGTGCCACAAGGTCTCCAGGCTGGAGAAATCAGACTCATGGAATCATTGTGCTCTGAGGAACTGAAAGCCAGCGATGTCACGAGAACTGAAGGTAGGGGATGAAGGCAGGGATTCATGAAGTTACAAAACACCTTCTTGAATCACACCAGTCACACTGCAGAGATCCTGCCTGTCGAAAAGGAAGCTTGACATTTCATTTAAAAGGTCGTGCAATATAAAACTTTAAAGAGGAAGGGCTAGAACTGAAGTCAGTTTTCCAAAGTCAAATGCTCTGGGTTTGGAGCATGAGTCACTTCATGCCACTCATCTCCTGGTTTTAAGCCCTGTTCCCCCAACACTTTGGGGTGGAAAGAGGAAGTTTGCTGAAGCCCTGCTCTTCAAACGGGAACTTCTGTAGCTCTGAGCACAACGGCACATCGGGCTTCACTCTCCCCATCCTGTTCACAAGCAGGAGATTCACAAAGAGAAGATGCACCTCAAAATCTTCCAGTAAATATTCTGTAAGACCACAGGAAGAGGTGGCCATGCCATCAGCCATTCAAGCACACTCTGTAGATTTGTGTTCAGAATAGACACTAAAGGTGCACTCTCAACATCTTCAGCTCCACCAGAGACTGCCAGGAAGCCTTGCAGCAGGGTTCAATTTGGTCACACTATTTAACTGCACCATAAACTCTGGAGCAGATCAGACTCAGAGACAACAATTTACTGTCACTTTAGCAGTTCTGCTCCTATGGGAAGCAGCAAATGCCAAGATCTTAGCAGGGGCTACAGAATTGCTCCTAATCCATCTAGGCACTCACACTAAGGACAGCACTTCACAAAAATCATATATAAAGACTTACATAAAAAAGTAATCTTAGCTTAAAAAACAGGTTTCCTCTTAAAACCACCACTGAAAAAAATGAAGACACATGATGCTGCTGGAAAAGGTGGAAGAGTAAAAAGTCACAACAAAGTCAAGTGGAAGTGCTCTTTTCCCAGGATGTCACTCAGGCTGGTTTCAGAATGGAAATACCCCTACAATCCACTGAGGTTGCAAAGACCTGTAGGGAAGAGCACAAGAAAACCAGCAAGTACCAAGAGATCCACAACAAACACCAACTTTACACAAACGGGAAAAGGTCTTCAGATTCAGCATGGGAGAGAGCAACCTCTCAACTCATGAGAGAGGCCCTGAACTCACTCCCCAACACACAACTGCTCATGTAGCCCACCTTGACAAGGAAGATTTGATTTCTTATCCTACATTAAGCTTCACATCAGAGAACTTGGGCAAGAACAAGAAATGAGGATGTAACTAAGAGGAAGGTCATCTAAAGATCAGATAAATGAACAGACAGCTGCATCACACAACATAAATCTTAACAAGCAGCTGCAGAATTTTAGCCAGCTAAGTGAAATAAATGTGGATTTTAATACCCTTTAAACTGGTCTCCTAGTTTTGCTTTCAGCTAAGATATGGTAGGGTTGATTTGCTTACTAATCTCCCTCAAAAAAAAAAAGAAACCAGTTGCCTACTATGTAAAGCTTCTTCCTGAGGTCGAGCAGCACAGAGAGGAAAGGACAGGCTTGTTTAAAGTTCAACACCACTATTACACGAGGTTAAAATAAATAAATAAATAAGAAATCACACACTTGCAACACGGTTTCCTAGAAAGCCCCCTGCTAATTCAGCACTGCCCGGGCACTGTGAGGCTTTGTGACACCAGTCAGCTGCTGGAGCACGGAAATAACCCCCCAGGAGAATGTAAACTGGGCATGGCTGCCATATTAAATCATATCAACACGTGGCAAAGCGGGCTCCTTTTTCCCAGGGCCGGATTTATCACAGCCAGCAGGTATTACAGACTGACCAGTTCCAACATGCCCCACTGGAGAGGCTCCTGACAGCAGCTCCTGCAGCCCTTCACTGCACCACTGCATCTGGGAGATAACTGCACACTGTAAATGCTGTTTAACCTGCACCTCAATGGCTCTCAGGGCTTGGCTGCACCTCCAGAAGGGAGAAAACCACAGACTTGTGCCACTTCCAAACTTTACCAGTGCATTTATTCTGCATGTTCCCAGAAGGAAGGCACTGCTGTCAATAAACCACAGCAATACTGCACAGCTCAGCTGCTCGGATTCTCGGATTGCCTCAGTGCCATCTGCAATGGGTAAAAACTGATTTTTCAGTTCTGGTTCTTATGAGAGTTGCAACACAGACAGGGAAATCAAAGAGCTAAACTCTACTATCAGGTTAAAGAATTACATGAGACTTCTCAAATTTCAGTAAGTTCAAAATATAGTTTGTCCTTGAAATTTATGACCCATAACAGAAGAAGTTCAGAGCTGCTGGCAGGAACATTCTACTTCTGCTGTTCTGTAGCCATGTACTCACTGCCAAAACAGGAAACAACTGAATGGAGCGCCAGCGTAAGAAAACAACTCAAGTTCCCTTCTTCTTCTTCTTCTTCTTCACATCCATCTCTATTTTTCCTCCCAGACACTCAATCTACCCAGAAGTGCATCTTGGACATTATTGGAAGGATAGAGACGTTTGAGAATGTGAAATGGCTTTTTCTTGACAGCTGCTGTGCAAAAGCAGAGCTTTGCTATCTGTATCATCAAACAAAGTCAGTGCCAGGAAATAAACCACACTCTCATTAAAGTGTCAAGAGGTTCTAACTCAGTTGCTCTTCTTCTGAAAGAGAAATAACCACCACGATGAGATCCACATCTTGATTTGCCCAAACATTAGGGGTCTCTACATGAAGAGTTCTGGTTTAACCTCATCTCAAATAGCCTGGTGTAGCCCACAGACCAGATATTCACATAACTCCTAAAGGAATTTAGTCTGCCTAGCAAATCCAGACCTTAATTTGTTTGCAGTATGGGTTTTGTGTGAGTTTAAAAATGTATCATTGCTGGCCCGTAGGGCATTCCAGGCTTCACAGACTGACAACTGTGGTTATAAACAGTCCTGCTTTCCTAGATACCCAGTATTTTCATTCTGACATCTCACAGCCATCTAAGAGCATTAGAGCTTTTACAGAGCTACCACCAAAAAAACACAAACAAAAGGCTTCAAGGCTTTGGAGGCTTCAGAAGAGAAAAAGAAGACAAGAACCCTGCAAATGCTAGAACTGAGGGAGGGATAAGAAACTCTTCTCACACCTTTCCACGTGCTGCATAACCAAGGTATCTCCTAGAATTCAGACAAGCTGCAAACGGTATGTTTCAAATTGGAAACAAAAGGACAAGAAATGCCCCCCACTGCAGACAGCTCACAGTTTCTCAAGGGGATCTCTGGCTTCATGAAACAGGAACCATGGAATGATTTACCATGGAATTTTTACCCATAGTCACTCAGAGCCCTCTACTCTCAGAGATGCTGTGCTGATAACCTCAGTTAATGTTAAGTTAATGTACTATCTCCCCCAAATCTTGCATAATCATTATCACCATTCCCCCAAATCTTGTGTAATCCATTACCACCACGTAATCTTAAGATAAATGAACTAATTTGATTAGTAAGTAAATAAGATAATCAAATGTAAGTCTTGCTTCCTCACCAGGTAACACATTCAAGGTCTTACCAGTTAAAAGCTGAACAGATCTTTACAGACTTTTTTTCCTTTCCTCCCATTTTTGATCCCAGTGTATGCATCTGCTCCAAGACTCCTGGCTCTGAACACATCTATTCAGTTGGGCATGCTGGCACATGCCCACTGAAAGAACAGAAATTTGCAGAATATCTGGTGTTACCTGCAGCTGAGGAGGAATCAGAAAGGCCACTGCAGAACCAGGTATTGTTCCAGCAGAGAAGGACATTATCACCTTCTGCCTGAGGAGATCCCAGGACATTGCTTAGTACTGAATCTACTGTCCCCTAAATAATTTGGGAAGATCATTAACACACTCATCTAATGACCTGTGCCAGCCCACTGCCATGAGCAGGAGCACACAGACAGAACAAGCTCTGTGGGCTCCATGAGTAATATCACAAGTGAGTTTGAAAGCAACCAGCCCTAAGTATCTGAGTTCCACTCTTCCTCCTAAGCCTCAATGAAGTCTTTTGAAAAGAGCCTTCACTTTAGATCAAGGCGTGCACTGCACATGCAGTGAGCTACAACCGAAACCCGTCTGTGGTGTTTGTGTCCTTTCACCTTTTCCTGGAAAGTGTGTTGACTAAAAGCCAAACAAACAGCACAGCACTTCAGCTGCTTAACAGACAAACACCGCAGTCATTTCACTCAGGACAAATATTTTAAAGAAACAAAATAAGATTGCAAATGTTCGATTTATTTTTCAAAAAAGAAATGCCAACATTCGTGTAGTTGTCTCACCAGCAGTTTAAACTCACACAGATGCAGAACTATCACAGCATTATTTTTAATCCTTTTGGAGAAT
Source organism: Onychostruthus taczanowskii (assembly GCF_017590055.1). Taxonomy (NCBI): domain Eukaryota; kingdom Metazoa; phylum Chordata; class Aves; order Passeriformes; family Passeridae; genus Onychostruthus; species Onychostruthus taczanowskii. Next base: position 901,996 of record NW_024503346.1, on the reverse strand, counting down.
ACATGAGTTTAACACGTCTAGGGTACCAATTGGTATCTTAAAAATACTGGTCACAATAACAGAAAACGAGACAAGTCCAGTATTCCCCATCTCCAGTGACATCTGCTCATCTGTGACACGCAGAATTTGCTAAAATACCAGAAGTACCAAAGAAAAAAGGGCAGTTTGCCATTCCCAAGCGATCTCATCCTTGCTGAGATAATTTTCAACATAAGGTACCACCAGTGAGAGAGCTACTTGCCTAGCACACAGCACGAGCAGAAGGTACAGAGAAAACCAAATTCAGCCTGAGAAGAGCGTTCCAGTGCTCCAGGGTGGCCAGAGGCAGCTCCACACGAGGGGCATTCCCACAACACGGCCCAGACAAGCTCCCAGCCACCTTCCTGAGTTGTGGAATGAGCCACGAGAGCGCAACACAGCGCAGAGGTCCCAGCAAAGGGTGATTCCCCCACACTGCAGCTGCCAGGACACACGACCCTGCTGCTGCCCAGGCTGCCAGCACACGGCCCGCTGCCCACCCCGAGCCCTCTCCTGGGACACAGCTGAAGGAAAAGGACAAGTGCTTCTAAAGCGCTCCCAAACACCAACCACACCTTCCTGGGAACACAACCTCACCAACTCACTAGCTTTCCCTTTCGTCCCTAATTGAGACTAATTAGGGAGCAGCTATGAAGCACCAGGGAGTTTAGTCAGGAGTAAGGCTGTGACTCCCTCAGGGACACGTACAGGACCTACAAATACACAAGACCTGTGGTGTAGATAAAACTTCCAGCTACTACGAAGTCACCATCTCTCCTAAATCCATCATTTTTGCTTATCCAGAAGAGATAAATTATTTGTCCCAAGCTTTGGGACATTCTATAGTTCTTATCCTCAAGGCAATCCTAACAAGTCAGAAAAAGGTTTTTTAAATGGTCTCCTAGTGGTGATGTTGGGTTTTTTTTTCAGTTTGATTTTATACCTATACATTTAGCACCAGGACAATTCCCTGGAAGGTACATGATCCCCTGAATAAGATCACAAGGATTTCTAACCCTAGGTTTAGCAAACAGGACAATGCTTCTGACACTTCTCAGCCCATTCTGCAGCACTGCTTCAGTGGCAGAGGGGTGAGGGGGTTCCAAGAGAAGAAAACAGACACCTCTCCTGAAAGGTGCCATTGACTACATTAAAGGGGTTACCAGTAATGAAGACCAAAGTTTACATTACTACTTGAAAACAGGAAATAATCTGGCCTCAGAAATTCTGGTGGGTGCTCAACATAAGTATTACAAACTAGGTGGAATCAGAGATGTCTACACAGAGATGAAGTCAGAGCAAAACCTTCACCGATGTCAGAGAGGCCTTACAGAATCACACGTGCCTCAAAACAAAAAATCTCAGCTGTCAAAGAGCTCCACACTTCCCATATTTACTTATCAAGCTCTTTACAAATTCAACAACTTGACTTGGCACCTTACAACACCTCCCAGAAGCACAGGACACGTGGTGATGCCATTGACTACATTAAAGGGGTTACCAGTAACGAAGACCAAAGTTTACATTACTACTTGAAAACAGGAAATAATCTGGCCTCAGAAATTCTGGTGGGTGCTCAACATAAGTATTACAAACTAGGTGGAATCAGAGATGTCTACACAGAGATGAAGTCAGAGCAAAACCTTCACCGATGTCAGAGAGGCCTTACAGAATCACACGTGCCTCAAAACAAAAAATCTCAGCTGTCAAAGAGCTCCACACTTCCCATATTTACTTATCAAGCTCTTTACAAATTCAACAACTTGACTTGGCACCTTACAACACCTCCCAGAAGCACAGGACACACGGTGAGTAATGGGGTAATGGGGAAGCAGGAGACTTTGTTACACCCAAGACTTATCATCAATTCCTTTTTGTTATGCCGTTAACACACCATCAGCACTTGCTGCAAAGGGAAAACGGGCTGGTTGTGAGAATGTGTGTGGGAATCCATGGGATTAGAGGATTTTAGGAAAGCTGGGAAAGAGAAAGGCCTCAGAGACAGTAAGGATAGTGAAATGCTAAAGTCAAATGTGCACACACACAATCCTTTGCCCATCAGAGACTCAGAGCTACAAAAACATACTTCTAGGGTTTACAAAGCAAAATACCACACATATTTTCACATCACTGCTATTGTCCTTTGAATACCCTAATGTCAAGTTTGTTGTTGTCGTTGCATTCCAAAATAAACATCTCTGCCTTCTTGGACTGCTGAAATATTACAGGCTTTCAATGAGAATGAGACCTTATTCTGGAGCAGGGATTTTGATCTCCACTCTCTCTTCCAAAGAGCCCTCGTGTCCTCCCTGAGGAGTGGTGCCCCAGTTCAGCCCCAGCAAGGACAGGCAACACCTCTGGCTGGCTCTGAGGGCTGCTGCTTGTGCTCTCCCAGGGGGTCATTCCCAGCTGGGGTGCTCCATCTCCTCAGTTTCTAACTTAGTGTCTCTCCCTACCATTTCAGGAACCCAGCCCTCTGTGCTGGGACAGCTCTGAGTTCTCCTTTCAGCAGGGAGGCCATTTCTCTGGGCAATTTCTTTAGGCTCTTGCAGGAATGTTTTTTCTTCCCTGGTTCCTGGAGGCAAGGGAAGAAAGCTTTAGAGGAGCTCCCCTAGCCCATCATGAGCACTGTGGAAAGAAGAACTGGCCCTGGAAGGGAGCATCACTCAGAGCCAGCCCTGGGAATCCTGCACTCCTCCTGCAGTCCTGGGGAGAAACTCCTTGTAAACACAAAAGCAGTTCTAGATTTACCCTCAGTGGTGTATTTCTGTATTTTCCGTGATGACACGAAGCCAGAAACAAAAGGATTCTTACCTAGGAATCAGAACTTCTGGAGTTTGCCTCATTTTTATTTTCTTGATTTGAGCTGGTTTGAAAGTCTCTTATCATCATGGAAACAGGATTTTGTGAAAACAGAGCAAATTTGCAAGCCTCATTTTCTACCCCCAACACTGACTAAAACTAAACTCAGATTTTATCTATGATAATTTATAGGATAGAGAAAGCAAGCAATTGGTTCACAGAAGAAAATATGAATTACAATGTTTTTTCTTTAATACTTATCTGGAGTTAAACGAGTTATATATGCATTTAGAAAGTACAGCCAGCTAAAGCAGTTTTAGACACCAGCTTGCCATATGCTATGTTAAAATTACACTGAATTTTTTTTTTTTAAGGAACAAATTTATGCAAGAAGTGGGTCTATTCAGTACACTCAGTTTTTGAGGAATGCTTTTTCTCATCCAGTAATCTTTGCAGAAAGTTCCAAACAAAGTTTAGTAGAAAAAAGAAACTAGTTCAGAATGTGATTTTGAAGCTATCTTCACAATATCTCACAGAACTGCAAAGGCTTTGTTCCATTTAAAAAGCAATGGACTGGTTGCACTAGAAATGCTTATTGTCAGGGTGATAAATACACAACAATATAATTTTTAGAAGTAATAACATGAGTATCATTGAAAACTAGAGACCCTGTAAGATGGCTAAAAATAGTAATTTGAATTCCTAGCTTAGTCAGCTTGGCCAGAAACAGCTGTGCTCACTGTAACCTCTAATTAGTTTGCATATTGTAAGAGCCCCAAAGATTTTTTCCCTCTCCAAAACCTACTAAATTAGCCTTCACAGCACAATGCTGTTACCACACCATGCAACAGAATATCCAGGCTTCAGAGACTTCCCACTACTCTTTCTGAAGAGTTTCATTTATAAAGGCAAATATTCTCATTTGATAAGGTAAAGGCCAACTCCCCTCCACCTGGAGCACTCAGAAGAGCCTGCCTGGAGAGAAAGGTCTTGGTTCTAACACAAGCAAACCATTCATTACTTTGAAACACAAAGCAAAGTCAGAATTTAAAGCAAATTTCTCTTCCCTCATGGCTAAGGGGTGTTCCTCTGCATAAATCATTTAATTCACACTGGGTGTTCCAATGTGAATCTAAAAGCTAAACTGAACTTTCTCATGTATATGCACAGGTTAATGAAACAGTCACACCATCACTACAGCGGGGCACATGTTCAGACCATGTCAGTGTTATTTTTCTATTTAGAATGCTATGGGACAAGCAACAGCCATATTTCCAACTTTCTACTAATTCCATAGAAATTCTCCAAGAGATAAGGTCGTATGTACAGGAAGTACTAAAACACACCAGCAAGGGAGTGGAGGAATTGTTATATAGGAAATTGTGAACTCTGCTTTACCTATTAAAAAAATATCATTAGCCACATCTTATTCAGTGGCAAACTTCATTTCCTTGAAGCTGTTTGTACCGTGCAACGCTCTACTGGCTTTCTTGAGTTAGATGTATGAGGGGGAAAACTGAATTTATTTCATATCAAGGAACCCCATGCATCCAAAATGATGAACCATATGTTACACAGGTACCAGCTCCATAATGTAAGTGGGTCTGCATTCTAGCTGCTCCCTACAATTAAGGGTATAAGACAAAACTCCAGCAAGTTCTGATCTATGGCAAAAGAATGTTTCACCACGTTGGCCATTAGCAAGTAGACAGGCAATGGAACTACGGGTTCATTCTGCCAAAGCGTGCTCATTACACTCTTACTAAAAGCTTTTTATCATTTCTAACCTAACAAGATTCCAAGAGTTTAAAGAGAATGTACAATTACCAGGATTGCACAATGCAGGTTCATGCCTCTGCATGCAGGGAAAGGTCAAACTCGAGCTCTGCTCCTGCAGCAGAACCAGCAACCAGCCCTGCTTCCAGCAGCTTTGGTTCTCAGCACACTGCCCAAATCCCTCTTTGGGAACTTAAAGTGGCTGGAACTGCTTAACTACCATTTCCAGAAAGAAGTTTTAAGTATCTTTTCTTAAGAAAGGCTTTCGGACAGCAATTGAAGGAACTTGCTGGATTACCAATTTGCACGAACAGCTTCTTTCAGCTGGGATCTGTTTAACGTGGTGGCTGCAGTTATAATTACAGATGCCCACTCCACTGTACTTAGAATATTCAAATTTGGAAAGGAAAATCGTAGTGATGATTAAAACCATACTGAATTCACTGAATGGTGCAACCTACAGGTTGCCAAGCTACTGCAATGCACACAAAAACCTGCTGAGAACAAACAGTACTGCTGAAAACAGATGTTAGATAAAGCAGAATTAGGATACTCCTGCTTTTCCACATGACTGTCAATTTGTGTTTAGGAAAGCAATCTAAGCGAGCTAGGTTAATATTAAACCCTTCAGCATTCTGAGCTGCTCAGCTCCCACTCCATGGCCCAAACACAGTTTGGGGTGAGTCAAACACTGCTGCCGTGTCCCCAGCCCACACGTGTGACACTGGTGTGTCCTGCAAGGGCTGCACAGGCAGGGTGGCACTGATGGGGACAGCAGACTGCCCAGCCAGGGTGGCAGTGATGGGGACAGCACAGACTGCCCAGCCAGGGTGGCACTGATGGGGACAGCAGACTGCCCAGCCAGGGTGGCAGTGATGGGGACAGCAAACTGCCCAGCCCCCAGCTGGCTCTGGGGCAGGATGCCTGGACACCCCTGCTCTGCACCAAGTTGCACATAAAAGCACAATGTTTATGCAACTACTTCCAGAGTAGTAAACTGCTCTAAGGGTCAGAGAGAAAAAGGCAATACGCTTTTTGGAAAGGAAAACTTAACCCTTAAATACTTACAGCAGAGATGTAAATGTGTAAGACAATCCACCTATGGCCAACGAGCCTGGGAACTGGCATGAAGACAACCCCTCCCATAACCCCAAACCAGCCAGACCTTACAAGATCAAATGTATTCAGTATTTTTAGTTCTCCAAGCTGCAAAGCAATGCTTCAAGACACTGACAGAACCAATCCTGTGTTATTAGAGGATGTTTTAACTGTCACTGCAGGGACAGAGAGCTTTCATGCCCAGCTGTACAGGACATCTCATCTGAAAGCAACTGAGACTTTATAAAAACAAATGTCAGTGTTAAACAGGGACATCACATAATCAAGATAAATGCTCACAGACATCTTAATGCAGGACAGATTCGCACTCTGCACTCCAGCACATGAAAAAGGCTGCAAAACTTGACAAGCCAGGCCTTCAAAGGGCTGGTGAATGCTCCCCATGCTAATAAAACAGACTGCAGTGAGAGCCAGTTGTGTGCATCAGATGAGATAAACAGTTCTGCCACTTCATACATCTACTCATCCTGCTAGTTAAAAATAATTAATTCTGAGCACTAAACCAGCTGATTTAGCACAGCCAAGCAACCCTCACAACTTCTGCATCTTGTAGTGGCAGTATCCTCTCTGGAAACACATGAGTCCCATTACTTCCAGCACTCCTTGCCAGCCCAGACAGGGCTGCACCGAACCCACCCCACCCCAGGCTCCAGCAGACTCTTGCTCATCGTGTTCCACTTCCTGCCAGCTGAAGCCAGTTATCAGTTGTGACTAAACATGCTTTATCACTTGATGCCTACCTCAAATCCTCATTTGCAGCTGTAGAACAGATCTGGAACACTTACAGAAAAAAATAATACTAAAAAATGCAGTAAATATCTTTAAATAAACCCTTCACATCTATCACAACCCTTTCCATTCCCCACCACAAAAAGACAGCTACACCAAAGGCTCCTGAGCACTGATTCACAAATAAAGGTTATCAACAACCAGAATCACACACAAACTCCTTTAATATCAACACTGCTGAGGGCAAAGCATTTTTAGATTATATTATTCTTCTGTAAGTATTTCAAGACAATTTTGTCTGTAGAGAGAGAGTTTAATATGCAGAACACATTGTTAGCAAAGACTTTGGAACAAGAAAACCCAAAAGATGTAGATGTTGTTACATGAAAGCAATAAACGTTTGAAGGCTTGCTCTTAACTGGGTAGCAATATTAACTTATCATCTATTCTTAGAAGATAATAAGCACATAACAGTTTTACCACCCCAAATTTCATGCGGTGGAGAACTCAGCAGGCAGAGCAGCACACAAGGAATTTCCTGCTGTCAGCCAGTCAGTCACAGAGGAGCACCCTGTACACTGGATTGTGTGGGTGACCAAGCAAAGCCCTGAATGATGGGCTTGGCTCCCAGTGGAGGCTCCTGATGGTCAGCTTTACACAAACTGCAAACACAAAATCAATGACAGATAAGACGTAAGTCAGTAGTTTCCATGAAACCTTTCTGCTCCATCTGCTTCCTGACAGGCTCTAAAAAGACTGGTAAGATTAGACCTCTCCACTAATGCTCTCACGTGGGCTAATAAATCCAGGAACTCAGCAGCTCTAAAGATTTCACATTTTTTCAACCTCCTGTTCCAATCTTTTGCCTCTACTGAGCACCAGATGAGTCTGATGGACACAGGGCAGAGAAGCTCCAGAAGCTGAGGGTCCCTGAAAACAGAGAAGGGCTGAGCACCGTGGGCTTGGCACCTCCAAGTGATCAGACCTTCCCTCTCCCCAGGCCAGCAGCTGCTGTGCCCTGCTGCCACCAGCAGCCAGGTGCCACATGCTCCCCTGGTTCATCTCTCAGGAGATGTGTCAGTTATCAGGGACTGCTGGAGAACACAAGGCAAAGGGAAATCATGAAAGAGCCAGGCAGGTGAGGCTGCTCAGTGCCAAACAGCCCTGCCCCAGTGCTCACACCAACGCCAAGCCTGCCACTTGAGTGCCCTGCCAGTGCCACCCCAGCTCATGGGAATGTGCAGGGATCAGAGGAGGGGGTTTCTTGGTTCCCAGCACACACTGTCCTGCACAGGAGCTTTGAGACAGATCTGCTTTGAGGGGAAATCTGCCCTGCTCATGAAACACCTGAGGCCAGTTCTGAGAAGGTTTCAGTACTGGGAATGAAAAGAAGTACAGGCTGAAACACGATTCTTGTTCGTGACATCCCACAGACCATGAAGTTCTAGGTAGCAACTGTGATTTACTGTGAAAATCCTCCACTGGCAGAAGTTTAAGAAAGAAGTGACAGTGTTGATTCCAATTCAATTAATCTCTTAAGGAAGAAAACAAAAACATTTTCCAGAGCTGGGTAGCTGTTCACCCCAATCCTTTACTGGGTAGAATTCCCCATATCTCTTCCACTTCTGGAAATATGCAGAAATTCTGTCAAATGTGTCAATATATATTTTAAGAAGCTATGTAGTATTTTTCCAGTTCTTGCTCCAATGACCCACCCTTTCCTTCTTTCCAAAAGAAGTTCCTCTTACTAAAACCTCTTGCTTGTGTCAGAGTTGTGTTTTTCCTGTAGCCCCCATCTTTAGTCACTGATGGCTGTGCAAATGTTAGGAAAGGAGATACAATTCCACGTGAGGATGGCAGAGCTTTAGTCCTACTTCAAGCAGCTGCAATGACTGTACAGAAGACTGGAAAAAATAGGCCCCACACTGTAAAATGGAATCGAGATCTTCTGAAGGAGCATGGGTTATTTTTCCTGTCAGAAAAAGGAAGTATACTCTTCCTTAGTCAAAGATGCATTTTTAAAATAGATTTCACATTTTACTTCCTGCCATCGCATTAAAAGGTCACGCTGTTTATGTTACTGTAACCTGTTACTGTGGGATCAGGAATGGTATAAACAAGCAATTCTCATTGAACTGTGCACAGGGGAAGAAGGTTATGAGAACATTCCTCTTTATGTGTAGAACACTTGTTCCATATAAATATAAAGAATCTCAGAAACAGAGTGTCTTTTGTAGGATGGCTCTCAGCATCAAGTACATGAAGAATCAAGTACTTGACAGAAGCAGCATAAAATTCTGGGAACTTCAGACACAAGCAAAAGCACCTGACAGATCACAACCATAACAGCTGCTTTAAGTCCAGAATGGTACTATGCAGCAGCATTTTGAATAGCAGTTATTTTAGTACATGAACTACAGAGTTGTCAGTCCAGAGGGGAGGGTTTCCTCTGCCTGCAGCGAGGTCTGCCCAGCTCCACACTCACCCCTGTACTCCACAATTGCCTGAACTGGCAGAATGCAAAACCTGCTGTATTGTTGCTTTATTTTCTATTTCTATTGATGTAGAAACCGTTTTAACCTTCTAAGGAGAAAAAGACTGCACAGAACAATGCAATCTGATTAAATGAGCTCTTCATCATTAGTGAAACTGGTAAATCTTCATCCTCAGGGCTAAAGGTGACTTTTGACCCCTTAAACTACTTGTTCATAAAGCATCCACAACAACCAAGAGCTGAGACAACTGTTCACATGGAAAGTGTACAGAATTAAAAGCAAGAAAAAAATAGAAAAACATTTCTAAAAGTTTCATATTATGCCACCTCATTTTCCTTCCCAACCAGGATGTAAATTTTTCTACTGTTCTATGAACCTGCTTTCTTAAATGCAGAAAATACAACCCAATTTGAAAGTAGATCAGCTATCACTATTAGCAGAATCACATGCATTTCCAAGAATCACTTTTACCAGTTTTTCTGGGTATAATATGACAGGCAAGCTGTTGAATCTTAGCTATATTCTGCGTGGGTGAGAGAAAAAGCACATCTGAATTCACAGGGTATGGCAGAAATGAACTGGCATTTGTACTACACGATCTACAAAGGGAACACACAAAGCAGTTGGATGCTCTATCAAAGTGCCTCTCCCAGTCAAACCAGCAAGGGCATGTCTCCTGGCACCAGGGAGGAAAAACCACCTCTTCTGCAAATCAACACGAAACAAGCTGACCAATGACTAAAAAAAAGCCCAGAAAACCTCAATGGTAAGTGCTGCAAACATCCAAGCTCGAGGATCAGACCAAGTCTGTGTTCATTATGAACACTGCAGAGAAGCAATCACTTAGTAAGGAATCACTGAGTATCCTCAGGTATTTAATGAGGCTAAATTCACTACCCAAACAGATACTTAGGTAGGTCATGCAAGTGACACTGATCTAAAACCTGGTAATTCTCATGTTTACAAGAAAGTAGCAGTGATATTTCAGTGGAAGCCACATCTTTTGAAGACTCAACTAAAGAGAACCTTTGGACAAAGTCCATTTGCAAAGCAAGTATTACAGGAAAACATTTAATTTTAATGTTTAGTTAACTACAGGATGAACTGTTATTTCAAACCTACCCAGCATATTTAGAAAGTTATTTTAGTTTGAAAAATATTTGGCCTACCACTACCACATTTTATTCTCTGCTTACAAGGGCTATTTCTATTTGAATTTACCATCATTTGGCATGTGGCCAACACTGCTTTTCCTTAACAATTTTCTTCCATACATCTGTGCTTCCAGCACACAGAGGAGGCAACAGTACCATGTGGAAGAACACACTAACACCATAAAACCCTTCCAAAAATGCTCAGAAGCAGGTGAGCACTGTGTGTACATTGTATGATTTCTAAATTTTTAGCAAATGACAACCATAACAGGCTCCATTTTCCACGCTCTGCTTCCAGCAAGACCATCACAGAAGCTCTGGGTTCAAGTATTTAGATTTTAAACTCTGTAGAAAAAGCAAGAGTAAGTGACTCAGGTAGCTTTATATAATGGGACCTACCCAATCTGAAATCTGCCAGCAGCAGACACAAGAGCTGCTCTGAAAGAGCCAGCAGCAAAACCTAACCCAGAGCAGAGTGCCCTGAGCCAGCCCCAAGGGCACCAAGGTGCCATCACCTGCAGCTCTGCTTTCAGGGAGGATCCTGACTTTGAGAGACACTCTGCTTCTCCATCACTAACCCCACACACGTGTAGGAAGACTCAGTGTACAGCACAGAAAACATGGAATATCCTCAGCTTATTGAAGGAACAGAGACTCCCTGCTCTAAAACCAGCTTTCCACAACCAGAGCCAATTATGCTGAGCCTCAAATGAATCAACAGAGCACGAATTAAGCAGTGGCAAGGCACTGCATGCAGAGACCTGCAGCTAGAACTGGCAGAATAAAGCACGAAGATGCATTTATAAAAGTCATGTTCGTGCCACAATTTATCTGCTGCTTAGCACCCGAGCAGAGGAGTAACCCAAATGCTCTCAGACTGCAGCCTGCACTCTTGCTGCAGCTCATAAACCAACAACACTTGTAGAGCTTCCTGTCCACTGACTTGAAATACACAACACAACCACACTGTTACCATTCTTCAGGGTCAACCATTTCACAGTTTACTTCCAGCATCAAAATCCATCTACAAAAGAAAATATTCTACAAATATCTTTCCAGAGACAGTGAATACCTAAAAAACTTCCCACACCTTTTCTGTCTTGACAGAGCGATATCCACAATGTCCAATATATTTTTCTATCTTCCTCCCATAATCTGAATGAAGTTAGATTAATATTCACAATTTGTAGTATTTTAGTTTAGCTTACAGAGGCTTGAAAAACTAACAGTTACATTAATATTGGGTTAAAAGACCCTCAAAAATTAATAAAGAACCTGAGAAGAGTTATTTACAGGCCTCAAACCCTACTCCAACTACACTTCAGCTTTCCAGAGATAGGTAGTTCTGTTTTCAGGATACTCACTTCCAAACATGCTGGAAAATCTAAACTATATCCAGTACTTATTATATATTCCAGTAACTATAAAAACTAGAAAAGAATGCACATTTTAGTTTCATTTTGCTACCTTCACATGGAAAACTCTGCATGAGCTGTCCCCAAATGACAGTTCTGTCTCCATCCATAGTGAATGGCATCCCCAGTTGAACGGTACATCAGTAAATAATTCACAGGTATTTTTACTGCTCCTGATAAGCACATCAAAGTTAATATCATTGGCCAACATGCTAAAGTCAACATATCTGGTTTATATAAACACAAGAAGCAACTCTACCTGTACTTGAGGGATGTGTTTTTAAGATAATATCACGTTCTATCACCCTGTGTAAGAAGTTAGAAACTAAAATATCTCTGAAAGTTCTGAAAGACTTCTGCATGTAAAATTACTGTGGGAGTCTGATACTGCACTCACTGTGAGTGCCAAATGACAATCCAGCGCTGTTTTGATATTCTGGACAAATACCCACTTTTCTTCCCTGCTCTAAAAGCCTAAACTGTGCTTTCCTTAGCTTTGGGGTATGGGTTTTTTGTTGTGACATCTCCAGAGTGAATGCTTCTCATTCCAACAGATACTTCTAATGATCTTTCTGCAGGGTGCACATCATTCACTTACCCTAAGCATTTGTTTTCTGTTGCACACCTTTACCACAGTTAGTACACGGTAAAGCTCACATTGCTCTAACTTACTGTTTCATGGAAGAGGATTTTAATTTGAATGTGCCTTTCTTAAGCTTGTATTTCTCTGAAATACAAGCAACAGCCAGAACCTTAGCAATTCTTTTTCTCACTTGGGTCCCTGAACAACCTCCACAGGATCTCATGGCTCACAGTTCTTGCAACAAGCAAATCTAGAGGAAAGTAAGGGATAGAAATAGGTATTCAAAACAAATAAACATTAAAAAAAACCCCAGAGTAACAAAACATGAAGAACTTCATCACTGTTCACCCTGCTCTGACCAGCTGTCCAGGGAATGGTTCCACAATTGTGCAGTGCCCAAGACACGATTGTCACAAAATCACCTAAACAAGGTCTTCATTTTGAAATGTTTGTGTCCCCATCCTGTGATTACTTCTGCTGAAAAAAGAAGGTAATCTAAATTCTATTCTTTCACAACTGTACTATCATAGCTGAACACAGCTTCCGCTCGTCCAAAAAAAAAGAGGCATGGGCAATTTTAACCCTTCCAAGTCATGTGGCACCCAGACACGTTCCCTCAGCCACACCTCCCTGTCTGCTGCCAATTCTCCTGGAGATGCTGTGCTGTACCTCGAGATAACAGACTGAGACAAGGATGCTCCAAGACTGAGCTGCAGGATGCTCCACCTGCAGCACTGGTGACGTTTCTGGATTTCAGAGTTACAACCAGAACACTGAGGTACCAGAAGCCCGTGGTACAATGACCCTGGGGGACAGTGTTTTTCTGCACCAACCACATACACTGCCCTACTTACTGCATTCTTCAAGCAAAAACCAGTGTTGTAGGAAAACTGCTTTGTTAATGTCACAGCTCAGACACCAAAAGCACAGCTTACAGAGAAGTACATTGCTCTTCCAGATGTACAGGAGCTGCCAAGATGCCATTTTCAACAGCTTATTGAAAAGCAGGATGCAGCTGAGAAACTGAATTTCATTACATAGATGCACATATTTACTAATCAATCAGGGAAAAAAACCCACCCCCTGCGCTTGTCAATAGTTGGATGCAAATCAAAGAATCACTTTAGTCCTTTTTTAAATTGAATTTTAGTCCTCATTCAAAGCTCATGCTGTGCCACAGTTTGAGCAGGCCACTGAGTCATATCATTCAAAGAGAGCAGGACAAAAACATCACCGAATGCTGATCCCTCATTGAAAATGGGCCATTCCCTCATTCTACTCAGATATTTCACTTCTGTAATTAAATTGTACCTGTAGAAATGTACCACTTCAATTACAAAGCTCTATTACTCAAAATCATTTCCTGAGCACTAAGCCTGCAACACACCAAATCATCCAGAACAGTTCAGCAAAAACATAACGTCATATATCCACATGACTTTCAACTGATACAGTCAGCAAGCACTGAGACTCGGCAGGGAAGGGAAATGTGGGAAATGGACCTTCCGAAAAGCAGGCTCAACATGTCAAGCTTATTCTCTAAATGCCAGACAACTGAAGATGTTCACCCTGCAAGCTATTGCTGTAAAAACTTGCCTGCTGCGACTCCGAAACAGAAGTCCATTTATTTCACTTTTACACACCTCCTTCTCTCAGTGGTCTATTGCCAGAGAAATTCACAGTGAAAAAAGCGAAGCTCAACGTCTGTGTTGCAAACGTGAACTTCAAGCCATTCATTTATGCAATATACCAGCTCAAACATTCAAATGGATGTTACAGCAATGCTGCCGATCTGACTGAACACATCCGCCCAGTCATTCATGTATTTCTGCTTCTCTTAAACTTCATTTTAGATAAAGGTGTGAAGAACTTTTAAAGATAAAAGCACTAACTTCTGTGGCTTGTATATGAAGCTGGATCCAGAAGGCAAACACTATTGCAAGCATTCATGCTTGTCACAGGGTTCTTTTAAATATCACCAAAAGATCTAAATGCAGCAAACGGCACAATAAAAACCCAGTACCAGCTAGCTGCACAAGTATTGCTAATTCGCTGCTTCAGGCTCTGTTCTACGATTAAGGCGACTGAAAAGCTAAACGCATCTGATGCCCCCTTCGCTGCTTCTCTGTCCGAACCCAAAGAGAAATTTGAGGGATTCGCTGTCCCCGCTTCGGGAGGGGCAGCTCCAGCAGCCCGGTGTGCCCGGGGCTCGGGCAGCGCGGTGAGGGGGCTGCCGAGCGGGGGCTGCCCCGGCCGGGGAGCGGGGAAGCAGCGGGGCGGCGGGCAGCGGTGCCCGGGCAGGGCAGGGCAGGGCTGGCCCTCGGGGCCGGGGCAGCACCGGCGGCATCGCGGGGAGCGGGAGGGAGCAGCGGGAGGGAAGGAGGGAGCGCTCCCCGCCCGGCGGCGGGGCACAGCGGGCCGGGCGCTGCCCCTCACCTGGTAGATGGCGGGCCAGCTGGCGGCCTGGTCCAGCCGCTGGAACTCCTTCTCGATCTCCATGGCGGGGGCCTGGCCCCCCGCGCCGCTCCGGCTGCAGCTGCTGCCGAGGCCGCGGCGGCTCTGCCCGGCCCCCGCCCTCCCGCTGCCGCCGGCCGGGCCGGCCCCGGCTACGGCGACCCCGGCCCGGCGGAGGGGCCGCAGGGCGGCGGGGATGGCGAGGACGCGGCGGAGCGGAGCCATTGTGCGCCGGGCCGGCCTGTCCTGGCCGCCGGGAGCGGCTCGGGTCGTGTGTTCGGCCGCAGTCCTGGCATTCCCGTGCGGCCGGGGGGTGCCGAGGAGGGCACGGAGGGGAGCGGCGGGGCCGGGCCTGGCAGCGCACGGGGCTGGGCTGCGGGTCCCCGTGCCCGCTTAGCGACATTGTCTCTTGGTGCAGACAGGACATGGAGAGGGTTTGCACTCTTGCACGGTGTGCAGAATGGAATCGGCCGCGTCAGTTTCCCCATACCCTTTGGTTTAAGGAAATGGACAAGCTCCGGATGGTGTTCGATCGTCTGTTCTCGGCGCTTGCATTCCTGCTCCGAAATGGCCGTGGCTAAACAGGTGCTGTGGTCCTGTCCAAGCAGGGAACCCTGTCAGTCTGCCTCAGCTTTTTCATCAGGCCATTCCTTGCCAGATGGACTTGTAGCCTACACGTCTCAGAGAGCCCTCGTCCGTAGAACTGAATTCGAAATCCGAATATTCCAACCATACAGACACATATCCCAAGTAATACATTCCAAACAAATTGGTGTTTGGCTGGAGATTTCACAGCGTAACCTAGCAAATCAGTGTATCTTACATTTCTTCATAAATCTCTGTTCATCACAGTGGCAATATGTGTGACAAGTGACATTTTAAATGTGTCAGTCTGGTTCAAGAAATTATTTTACTAAATAACTGGAAATTTTTGGGCGGGTAGACTACTTCCTAAATATTTGCTTTTATCTGTATGTGACCATACAAAAGAAGAAGCAATTTGCAGAGTGGCACACATTGTGACTCTCGTTTTGACAAAGCACAGCAAATTGGTGGATGTGCTACGGAATTCTGGCTTTCCTTTTACATGGAACAATATCCAGGGCTAGAAAACTGAGACCCTCACAAAGAGCAGATACCAATTTATGCCAATCACAACTTTGGGTTGGAAAATCCCTCCCAGCACATGGAGTCCCAGCTGTGCCCCATGCCCACCTTGTCCCCAGCCCAGAGCTCTGAGTGCCACCTCCAGGAATTCCTGGGGCGCCTCCAGGGATGGGCACCCCAAACCTCCCTGGGCAGCTCCAATTCCTGCCCACCCTTTCCATGGGGAATTTCCTGCTGGTGCCCCCCTGAGCCCCCCTGGGGCCGTTCCCTCTGCTCCTGTCCCTGTTCCCTGGAGCAGAGCCCCATCCCCCCGGCTGTCCCCTCCTGGCAGGAGCTGTGCAGAGCCACAAGGGCCCCCCTGAGCTCCTTTTCTCCAGGCTGAGCCCCTTCCCAGCTCCCTCAGCCCCCCTCACAGGACACTCCGGACCCTTCCCCAGCTTTGTGGATATGTCCCTGGCATAAAAGCTTTATCTCTTCGGCACCTTGTGCCCACGATCTTCAGGTACCCGTCCCAGAGAGGACACTGGGGTGTTTCAGGGGGTGCCCTGGCTTGCTGGACCCGTTGTTGCCTGAGCAGCGTGGGAGCAGCAGCAGCTGTGAGGGGCTGTGAGGCCTCAGTGGCCGCAGGGGGAGCGGGACAGGAGCCGGGCAGTGGGGACAGCCTGGCAGTGTCACACAGCAGCGGGGACAGCCCTGCAGTGTCACACAGCAGTGGGGACAGCCCTGCAGTGGCACACAGCAGCGGGTCACACAGCAGTGGGGACAGCCGGGCAGTGCCACACAGCAGCGGGGACAGCCCTGCAGTGCCCCTGGGCAGCAGGGACAGCCCGGCAGTGTCACACAGCTGGACAGAGGGATTCGGCTGGGACAGACCTGCCAGGGGGCAGGTGAGCAGAGATGAGAGTGAGGACAAGGAGATCCGACATCAGAGACCGGACTGGGACTCAACGCCAGGCCGGGGGTCAGCGAGTCAGCGAGCCACGTCAGGCCCATGCTACCTCAGGTGTGTGTGAGGGCTGAGGGGTTACACAGGTGTGTGTGAGGGCTGAGGGGTTACACAGGTGTGCAAGGGCCAGGGTCCAGCAGGTGTGTGTGAGGACTGGAGGGGAGGGGGGCCCTCAGGTATGTGAGGGCTGAGGGGTTACATAGGTGAGTGTGGGCTGGGGTCCCTCAGGTGTGTGTGGGCCTGGGCCCCTCAGGTGTGCACAAGCCCGAATCTCTCAGGTGTGTGCGGTCCCAGGCCCCTCAGGTGTGTGGCCCGGGTCTCAGGTGTGCGGTCCCGGGTCCCTCAGGTGTGTGCAGTCCCAGGTCCCTCAGGTGTGCAGTCCCGGGTCTCTCAGGTGTGCGGTCCCGGGTCTCTCAGGTGTGCACGTCCCAGGTCTCAGGTGTGCGGTCCCAGGTCTCTCAGGTGTGCGGTCCCAGGTCCTTCAGGTGTGTGCAGTCCCAGGTCCCTCAGGTGTGCACGTCCCGGGTCTCAGGTGTGCAATCCCGGGTCTCAGGTGTGCGGTCCCGGGTCCCTCAGGTGTGCGGTCCCGGGTCTCAGGTGAGCGGGCCCGGGCCGCTCTCCGGGTGGCGGTGCCGGACGGAAGGATGTCGCTGTCCCCGCACAGCGGCATCCCGCAGCGTGCAGGAGCCGCTGGGTGTCACTGCTCCATCGTGCGTGCTGCAGCCGAAGCCTGCAGGTTTTACACTATTGCTTTCCATTCCTCATTGTGAAGGTGCACTTTTCCAGAATATTTCAGTTTAAAATGCTTCTGCGGGGAAAATTTGCCCTGGCATAGTTTGGCTTGTTTTGTAAGGTTTCTTTGGTGGCTACTGAACTATTCCCTTCTCAATAGAAAGCAGTACAAATTAAAAAAACAAACAAACAAAACAAAACAAAACAAAAAGGCAAAAAAAACTAACAAAAAAAACCAAAAACCAAACCAAAAAACAAAAACAAAACAAAAAAACACTAAACAAACCAAGCATCTTACAACACAATTTATCGATGGTTAGGATAAAATAGGAAAGATAATAGGAATGTCTGGGTTGGAATTGTTACATCTGTTTTCATGACATTTCCAGTCCTGGCTTGCAATGGAAAAAGGGTAAATTAATCTCTGGATTTATAACTTCAGCTGAAGCCAGAGGGGTTTATCCCAGTGCTGAATTGGACTCAACTGGCCTCAGGTTTTGGATACCTGTCCCAGCAGACTTGAAGATCTGAAATATATTCCAGCCAAGAATATGGGCTGAAAACAGCCACTTGGATCAGACATATGTGCCCTACAAACATGTTCACCCTTTAATACGTATTTAATCCTCAAATTGTGCCTCCACACAAATGCAGAGCAGCAAAAAATTTCCTAACAGCCTTTATGAAATTTATGATCTAACTTACAAAATACTAAAAGTTGCAAAATCTGCAAAGCATTGCAGGGGAAAAAACCCCACAGAAGAGATTAAAAGTATTACTGGTGACTTAGATCCATATAATAATGGAGGATTAGGTAAATGAAAATGTTCTGTGGTCTGAGGACACAACCCTTCTTGCACTTTGCACAGAGGAAGGCAGTCCCTTCCCAAAATAATTCTAACATGTGCAACTTAAGGCACACTGGTTTTTTTCCCCAGTACAGTTTGATTCAGAGGTTTTGGTTTTCAAATTGTCCACTAGAGCCTGGCCCTTGAAATGTCAATGAGGATCCAGGGGAAAGGGTTGGATCGTGTTACTTATTTCTACTCCATAAAAAAGGCAGGTGCTTGTCCAAACTCAATCCTACATTTCAATCCTCTCTTCGTCCTCCACAGCTCAAAGCAGCTTCATGGAGAAAGTTGTGAACACACAAATGAAGGGCACCGTGGGGTGGCAGGGCGTGTGGCTGTCAGCTGTCAGCCTTTGGCTTTTGGGAAACGACTTCTGGATGGCATGGGATGGAACTTCAATGTTGTAAACAAGTCTGTGTTAAAGGAAAATAACTTGTGTGTGTGCCTGGCAGCTTCTGCTGGTTCGGACCTTTTAGAGCCTCCGTGGGTTTGCAGGGTGGTTTGTAACCTGCTGTGGCAGGAGCAGGGAGAGGCAGAAATCTTTAATCAGAGCTGTTAATGACTGTCTCACCGTTGGGTGGCACTCCAGTCCTTACTGCTCGTGGCGATCACAGCCTGGATTTTACTCGTACCCAGGATTTTAAAGTCAAGTAGTAATGATTGGGAAGACTTTTTTTTTTTTTTTTTTTTTTTTTTAATGGCTAATGTGATAATAGAGTAAAATTACACTTGCAGAGCTGGCTTTAGTTTCTCAGCATTGAAATCTTGCCAGATTGTTTAGGATTCTAAATAAAGATTTCCAAATGCAGTTGGTTCTGTCACAAGGGACTCAGGTGTGAGGGACTCTCTAATGTCAGGGGAGGTGTGTGTGTGTTTGTGATTGTAAGGTAATTTCTCCCCAGGCTTTCAGTCACTGTTTTGTGCTTTATGCAGTGTTTTAGATTAGTGAGAGAATGTTTCCACCTTTCCTTAGGTGATCCTTTTTCCTTGCAGGAGGTGCAGCATCCCTGAGTCTGGAGTCACTTTCCCTGCGCTTCCCAGGGCTGCAGAACGGTGAGTGCCACCTCTAGTCTGGCAAGCAGAAATATTTTTCCCCTCCCACTGAAGAAACGAATGTTCAAGGGAATGTCTGCATTTCATTCCAAGTTGTGGCTGTGGTTACAAAGCCGGGGAGCATTTTGTGGTCACTGACACGGCACAGGTTCCTGCTGGGACAGCGGTGTCCTTGCTGTCACCGCGAGCGCAGCGCGGCAGTCAGGGCAAGCAAGCTGCTGCAGGTTTACCTGGGATTCCCACAGGGATTTGCAGTCTGCCCCTAGTTCCTGGCTGCCAGCAGCCTCAGCTTGGAGCAGAGTGAGCTCTGTTTATGGTTCCTGGCTGCACTCGAGGCTGGGTGTCCACGGCAAAGTGTGTGGCAGCAATACCGAGCGAGCCTCAGCTCCTTTGCCACCTGCTGCTGGTTCCTGAGGTATCCCAGCCCTGCAGGTCTGCCAGCCCCAGTGTTTATGCAGCTGCACTTGGCAGGGGAGGTGGGAACACAGCCGCTTGAAAAAATACCAAAATCCCCCCAAAAACACCACCACCAAAAAACCACACCCCACAGAAAAAAAGAGTTTTCTTCTGGATTAGTTTTAAGCAAGATTAGGTCTCTAGTAGAGTAAACCACATTGGCACATAAGCTAGAACAACAGAACACATTGATGCTTGGGCAGGAGGAGAAGAGAAAATTAATATCAGTACCATGAAGAAACCACACCCCACAGAAAAAAAAGAGTTTTCTTCTGGATTAGTTTTAAGCAAGATTAGGTCTCTAGTAGAGTAAACCACATTGGCACATAAGCAATATTTCTAGAACAACAGAACACATTGATGCTTGGGCAGGAGGAGAACAGAAAATTAATATCAGTGCCATAAACCAGTATTACCACTTAAGACTCCATCCTGAGACACCCCAGCTAATTCCACAATTTCAGTGATCCAGTGTTCTAAAATGTTGTTATTTGTAGTATTAGTATTAGTAATAATAATAATAATTATTATTATTGTTGTTATTATTATTATTATTATTATTATTATTATTATTATTATTATTATATTTGTGACTAAATTCATGCCAGCCATAAGTCAGACTGTAGTAACAACAAATATCTTGTGTGGAAAGAACAGCCTTAATTCCTTTTTGTCTAGGAGGAGAACAAAAGCCTTCTCATTTCAGGTAAGCCTTTAAGTGGAAAAAATAGTGATAGGAAAATAAAATCTTATCCATTTTAACCAGTATTTCCTTGAAACAAGTGTGACTATTTTTGTATTGTCCTCTAAAGAGCAGTTATTTCTGGAGGCACATCTAACTACTTTTACAGTGTGAGAGTTTATGACTCTTTATTTAGTTCCCATAATGGAAGAGGAGCTCAGATCAACTCCCTTTTGCTGAGTCCGAGGGGCTCAATAAAACTGCTTGGGAAACTACCACCACATTTGGGATGGCAGCAGGGAGATTTACACTCTGTATTTCCCCAGCACTGTATATAAACAAGCATCTTTCAGCTGAAACATTTTTTTACAAGTGAGATACAGTAAAAAAAGTCTGGCCCAGTTTGAAAAGTAAATGAGACAGAAAAATCCTTCTGCAGGGCAAAGAAACCTCAGTGCCTGGCTGGCCTTGGTGCCCACTGCCAGGAGAAGAGGGACCTATGAAACTTTCTTTTAATGGGTTATCTGAATCTTATCTGCTCAAACACTTCAGAGTTCAGGAAAAGCAGCCAAAGTCAATTTCTGCTTAGAGTGTTTAAAACAAAAAATAAACAGAAGGGAGAAGTTGTGCGTGTGCAGGAGGAGGCGTTGGGGTGGAGAATGGGCAGGGTGGTGGGGCTGGGGAGGGGATGCTTTAACCCACATTGAAAATCTGAAATCCTCTTGGATCTATCCGTTGTTTTCTCAAATGAAAACGAAATTGCACAATCCATAACTGTGGT
The DNA here is from genome assembly GCF_017590055.1 of Onychostruthus taczanowskii. Classification (NCBI taxonomy): domain Eukaryota; kingdom Metazoa; phylum Chordata; class Aves; order Passeriformes; family Passeridae; genus Onychostruthus; species Onychostruthus taczanowskii. Next base: position 880,843 of record NW_024503346.1, on the reverse strand, counting down.
GGTGGAGAGCTGCTGGTGCTCTCTCTGACCTGCCAGGTAGGTGAAACAATTGTCAGTACAAATTACAGAACAACTGTGTCATTATTCAGAGACAGTTATCTGGGTCTGCAAAGCCTGGAAAATGCCTTCTGAAATGGGTGAAACAGAAGCAGAGTTTCCAGGTCTTTGTTAATATTTTAAAGTACTAAAAACCCCAAACCAAGCCCCTTCTCAGTGTGCACTGTCTGATGACTGAGTTACCTGCTCTGTGCCTCCACCCTCCCACCTCAATCAGGTGTTCTCAGCCCGGAATCAAGCTGCCTTAACGCTGAATGCAAATGGAAATGCTTGTATTTCACTGTAATTTCTCTTCCAGCCTATTAACACCTTGTCTATTGAGTAAGTAAGGGCTTGTGCTCTCTGCTAACCTGTCACCAGAGGCTTTCAGAGCTGCTCTGTTCCAAAGGAAGCTCCAAGAATGATTGTGCCAGTCTAATGTCTTTAAAAATCAGTTACTTTGTCTGTGGCATCAGGCACACCACATATGAATCCTCTCTGAATGCTCCTGATAAAGAATTGAAACACAAGCTTTTCTTTATAAAGAAAATCCTTCCAACAGGAATGAATCTCTCTTTTGTAGCTGATAAAATAGGAGAAAATTTAACCAAACCAATTTATTCTGGCTCCTATGAAAAATGTTTTCAGTGAAAACATGGAACACTTACAAAATATCAACATTTCACTCCTATCTGCATGTAGATCAATATGATTGGGTCACAGTGACCTCTCAGGGAGCAAGTGTGCGTGGCAACCAAAACTAATATGTATTTTAAGGACTAAGGTCCTTAAAAAAACAGAAACCACCTTTAACCACAGGGATTCTGTTCCCAACAGGATAATTTCTATACTATTTCACAGTTGGTTTCGGGGAAATTTTAGCTTTGTTGTTGCTGTTTTTTTCCCCACAAGGAACTTTTAAGATGAAACAAGGGTCTTCATTTCTGCTACAGCAAAGCATTTTCAATGCTTTCAATTAGAACATCTTGTTTTATGAAGTGAAAAATCTCTGCTGCCAGAGCATAGTTTGAAGTGCAGGAAAAGGCTGTGTCTTCACAGGAAATTGCAATTTTTCAGTGAAGCAGCATCTCTGAAATTCATTCCACCATGTAACACTTCAGTGAATCACAATAGTCTGGGGTTCAAGGTTTAGTTTCCTTATCTGAAATAGAAATATGTAGCTGAGCTTGGAAGAGCAGGGATTGGGCACTGCTTGGGAGCGTTTTAGCAAAGCAGCCTTTGTCTAAAAATGCTGTTTCTGGAAGAGAAACACTTGTGGATGTGTACTTTTTACAAAAGACACTGAGCCTCAGATGGAACTTGTAGCCAAAGGAAGAGAATGTGAGAGAGCCTCCCACTGTGGAAGATGGAGAGGGGCAGTGGTCAGTGCTGGCAGTCCAGCTTTGTGCCTCCAGTGCCTCAGAGAAGTGTCCTAAAGCACTGGCTCTCTCAATGTGTCTGCCTGTTACAAGGGTTATGTGCTCGTGTTCCCCTCTTGGAAAAGATTGGAAGATATTTCGTTTGTTCCAGTTTGGAGCACAGCCAGATTGTGACACTTCAGGATATTTCTCAGATATTTATTCCTGACCAGCCTCAAGTGGCTGAAGCAGAGGCTTTCAGCCTTTGTGCAGTCTCCCTGTGCATCTTGGCTTCACTCCTCCTCCTTGGGAAGTGTTTGTGCCCTGCTTGTCCCGCATGTGGGGCCCAGATGAGCAGAGCCATGGGATGCAAGATCCACCTCGTGGCCTGGAATTCTGGCACCGTGTCCCTGCTTGGAATAGGTGGGGCTCTGCACACCCAAAACCAAAATTGTGTGTCGGGACAATGAGACAGTTGGGGCTTGTTTGTGTTTAGGTTTGCACATTCTGCACATAAGCCATTGATCCCAAGTAAATAATGGACAAGAGGAAATCCATTAAATAAGTTATTCAAAATATCATAGAACTTGTCAAATTAATGATTTCACAAGAGGCATCCAACCAATTGTTTTTGCAATACAGCAGTTTTTTAGGGATTAGAGAAAATCTAAACTGTTGGCAGGCAAAATCCAGCTGAGGTGAGATAAAAATTTTTGCATTAGAGCTTAAAAATATGGAAAATGTTGATTTTAATAATTGTCAAAAATTTTTAATTATTTCCTTTATCAAAGGAAAGGCATAGGACAAGGATGAATGTATGAGCCTGAGGGCAGTTGATGTTGACCAAAGAGTGGTAAATGCTCAGTAATGAAGCTTTGGTCAAAGAGAAGTGGCTCAGTGAGATGTGAAGCTAGCAGAGCATCCATTACAAATTAAGAGATAAATCTGTGGCTACTTTGAAAATATTCTTTATTGCTCAAACTAAGAGCAGTCAATAAGAACAACTTACAAAAGGGATGGAAAAAATAATGTTACAATTATGGTTTAAATGTTATGAGATTAGAAAATGAAAATAACTTCTAATTTAGTAATTATAAAATAATGTCAAACTGATAGGTAATATTTTCTCCATGTTGGGGTTTTAACTCAAGCCAACATTTCTGAAGCCAGGATAATCTTTCAATGATAACGTGACTTGACAAAAATTCCCTTTCATTAATCCATGTATAGATGTGGGTAGCTGTAGCTTGCAGTTCACTATAGACACTGCCCCTGGTATTTCAGCAGTGCTCAGTTTTATCAGCTGTCATTATTAACTATGCCTATACTGCTCCTGCTGATTAGCAGGTACTGGGATAATGAGATCAGCAAGGTGTGAGAGGTTTATTAGACACTGGCACCCCAGTTAAAACTCTCCATGGAACAGATTTGTGGGCTTGGGCAGGGCATTTTTCTGTGAAGAGTGGGGATGCTATTGTCCAGATTTGTCTCATTTCAGCTTAAGTAGTTCCAGATTTCAGTGAAACATAATGTTTGTGAACTTTTTTCCCTTCATATGTCCCTGATGACTGGGTATTTTCAACTGAAAAGGGGTTTGGACACTCCACTTACTGATGCTGTGACCTGGGCCGAAAGGAATTGCTGAAATTGGCTTCTGGAATGTGCATGAGATATTCATGAGTCTAGCTCAGCCTCACGCTGAGGAAGGAAGTGCATAGCTCATTTCCCAAGGTGTCCTTCCTGCCTGCAGTGGGCAGGAGCAGAGTCCTTGAAGAGGCACTGAAATGCAGAGAGCTTCTGGTGGCATTTGCTGAGCAGCCTCAGACTCCAGAGTAGTTGAAATGCAGCAAGAGCCCAACAACTCCAACAGTCAGGAAGGTGATGGACATCTTCAGAAGATTTTATTGAGAATTACATTGTAAGCGACTGACATATACATTTGTTTCCAGAATTAATTCCATGATAGGCTATCCTAAGATTCACAGGAAATTTCTCCTATAAACTTCTACAAGTCAATGGCTGCAGTGCTCCAGCTGTGGGTATCAGTGATGGAACCCTGGTGGTTGTCAATCAGGCATTCTAAATTCATATCAGCAATACCCATTGCAGTTGTTGCTATTCAAATATTTCCTAGTGCCTTTTATATTTATTATTATTTTATTTCTGTGCTTAGTAGTTAGCTTGGAAGCTTGCTGGTCTTTGTTTTTTACCCAGCACCTCAATTATGGTTATGAAGAGACTTATAAGATTGTTTTTCTGTCCTTAAACCACCTTCTGAGTTTTGTGTACTAACACTGCAAAGTCTCTACTTAAAGACCTGTTTAATATTTAACTCAAATAAACAGAACAGAGATTTTTTTAAATACAAATCAATTGCAGACCAAAAAATAAATCTTTGGATCATGGTGTTTCAAATAATTTGAAGTAAAAAGCAAGAAAGAACAGACTTTTGGAGCACTTCAGCAAGTGCTGCAAAGAGTGGAATGGAAAGCATCACGTATTTTAGGACATCTTTTTGCTGTGTGCTGTCTCTGTTAATAAGATTGGTGCTTTGCAGTAGCAACCTGAGAAGGTGCTGTGCAGAAAAGCAAAAGCAAAATATTGGACCTGACATAGTTCATTGAATTTTCTGCTGATTTGCCCTCAGCCTCGTTCTCTGAACTCCCCCTTCCCAGCCAGGGTGATAAGTTTCTGCTTGTTGCTGTTTTTTTCCATAGTAGAGCTCTTGTCCCAGTGCCAGCACATTATGTTCTGGTTAGAGCCGTGACGTCAAATGGCAGCTGGCTGCAGGCCAGGGAATGCTGCTGGGAAGCAGTGAGTGAATGAATGAATGAATGGATTTTGGAGCTCACTTTGGAGCTGCCTCTTTGGGAGCCAGGAATCCTCGTGTAATGCTCAGTCAGCTGGGTAATGGACATTTATCAGTGCTCCTGAACAGAACTGCAAGGAACTGCGGTGGGGATTCACAACAGGGACAGCAATTCGGGGGAAATGTTGTCATAAACTTCAGGTTCAGAACTGGGAATAATCAGGAGAAGCATGAAGGAAGAAAGATGTGATTCAGTGCAAAGTGACTGCTGAATTCTATATATAGTAAGTGGAAGAAGCCTGAGCCTGGAATAGTTACTGTCTAGTGCTCAGAAACTGAAACACACCACACATTCCAAATTGTAAACATTCCTGTGAGCTGATGTAGTAACAATGCATTTCTTTTTAAAATAATATCCTTATCTCTGCATGACAATACACTTTTGTTACCTGTACATTTGCAAAACTGAGGGATCAAGATTCAAATCAGGATTCACCATCACTGTCTGTATGAAGTTTTAGTTATTGCAGTCAGGTTCCATGTCCTCTCTAATGCCCAGCCTTGCATGGAACAAATAATCTTCCTATGACAATACTGTACCTGCTTGCCTTCAGTTTCATTATCTGGAGCTCATCAACAGCTGTTTGCACAGAAAGAGTAAATGGAACATTGAGAGCACCCTCAGAAGTTAGCTACAGCTTAGGTTTGGCAGGAGAACAGAGTGCACTCTTGAATTTCTAAGGGATAAGGGAATTCACATATGGAAGCTACACGGATGGATGATGTGGCATACCATGCCAGCTGGGCCCTTCTGATGTGCAAAACCAGGAGCTGATGAATTTAGGGCTGTCTAGTAGTACTCAGAGTTCCTCATGGCACACAGTAAAGAACAGCATTGAACACGTCTGTGCACTCAGAGTATTATAATAAATGTTTTACTGTTTCATCTTTTAAAGACACTGTAATCCAGACTGAAAAAAATTCACACTTCCAAATTAATTTTGCTCATTGCTGCTACTCTTCCATGAATATAAAGGTGCACTTCTAAATCTTCCACTCAGTAGGAAGCAGCATAACAATTATAGCTATTCTGGCATCCAAGAGATGCACAGTACCCCGTTGTAGAAGAATACCTGCATTCTTGGATGTATTTACATGTCTCTTTGAAAGGATTCATGCAGCTCAGAGAAAGCATGACTTCCTGAGTATTGTGTAAAGTGACAAATTAATTTTTCATGCCTGATAAATCCAAAGATACATAAAACTCATTGTTCCACATAAGTGACTAAATTCTCTAATTAAGGCATAATGCACATTTATGTGTGTGCTTGCCTCCCTCGCTTGGGCCATGTTTTGAAATTGGGAGTATTTGTAATAGAGTTAAGGACAGATAAGGATCTGCAGCAGTGGGCTGGAAAAGCCTGGATTTAAACAGGAGCCTCTAAAACCATGGCCATGCTCTACAGTATCCATCTGATCAGTCAGGACAGTGGGAGAAAAAGCTCTTTTGTGATCCTTTTTTTCTACTTCGGATGACAAAAGGATAACAATGAAGGGAACAATGGTCCCTCAAGCAAGGAGTGATGCCATTTGCTTCTGCACCTTGTTTTGCAAATTAAGTAGGACTGCCACAATGCTTTGACCTTCTTGGCCCAGCACCACTCTCAAGAGCCCTCGCAGAGGTGGAGGATCTCTTCTCATGCAGTGTGGAGCAGTCTGAGACAATTCTCCTCAGACAGGAGCAGTGGCTTCCACACTCTTCTGAAGAAACCAGCAGCAAACAAAGCAGAATTGTGCAGTAGATCTTCTCAGAGGCCCCTGTCAGTGCAAAGTGCCAGTTTGTGTGACCTGTGACAAACCTGGCTGGGATGTCTGTGGATACCTGCCCCTAACCTGCGCTGGGGTGAGCAGCCAGGCGCTCGGGACACATGGAACCAGGAGAAACTGGGATCCCCAGGAGGGCTCGCAGCCACTTCTGGCTGTTCTGGCTGTCATTCTCTGAGTTTCGGCATCGTAGCTCAGAGGATGGTTTTTACAGAGGCGTGTGAGTGGACAGGGAGGCAATGACTTTATGGCAACGTGGGGAACAGTCACAGCTGCTGGCAGAGCAGAGAGAGCGTTCCCCTGGCTGGGGCTCACTGAGACAGGCACCTGGCACTGAGGTGGCCCTTGCTGGTGGCCCCAGCAGGAGATCTTTGCTGGGAGAGCCCTCCTGAGCAGCCGAGGAGCCGAAGCCCTGCGGTGTCACTGTGCCAGCGCCGGTGCCTCATGCGCGGCCTGCGGGGAGCGGAGCGCAGCAGAACTGTGCCAGCCCTGCGGTGTCACTGTCACTGTGCCAGCGCCGGTGCCTCGTGCGCGGCCTGCGGGGAGCGGAGAGCAGCAGAACTGCTGCCAGAGGAACCAGCTCCCACCAGCCCTGGGTGAGGGCTGGGCACTGCCTTGCTTCTCCCTCATGGGCTCCTCCAAGCACTCCTCGTGCCCCTTCACACCTGTGACCTCCGCAGAGGCCCTGGTGCTGACCCAGCCTCCGGCTTTAGTGCTCCGGGCCTCCTCTCCTTAGAGCTTCCACTGCTCCTTTTTCCCACACAAGTAAAGGGAGCAGCAGTGGGTGTGGGAATTTTGTAATGGGAGGACCTCAAAACTTCATGTTTTATTCGGGTTAGTTCCCCCAAATTTCCGTGCTGCTGGCCCAACCCATCCAATCTGTTTTGGTCAGCTGATATTAGGGCTGGACTATATGGTGGCACTTTTGAATCCAGACAGTGTCACAACACATGACTACAAAGAGCTAAATAATGACAATTAACTGGACTTCCTTGAACCTTCCGAGAAATATTCTGATTTATTCATAGCAAAGGTTCAGAGCTGCTCATGTTTTAATTGAACCACTTCAGTCATCCCTAAATGAAAACAGTTGCAAACAGTGTCCAACGTACATAGCCCCAGGCACTGTAAAACAATCAGATGAAAAGATTTCTCTTTGTCTTATTTATTTACTTGAAGCTAAAGAAAATGCCAAAATTCTGCCCTTGAATAAATCACCACTTTTTACATGCTTTACCCCAGGCACAAGTTCCAGTTTTTTCCTAACTTATGAGTTGTTTTTGTTTGTATTTGTGTTTGTATATTTTTTATATCCAAGTTGTTTACTTTTCCTGCTTCTTAAAATTGTCTCTTCTCTTCAGAAGTAGAGGAGAAGGAAAGAAATTGAGGTGAAACCACAACATGTTTTCATTTTCATGTAACAAACAGATCTTTTTTCACAAGCTTCTTGAGGCACTAAATACCAAATATGGCTTGAGACAATAAATTATAATATTCTTCAGAGAACGCAGAGCTGGGAAAAGAAGAAATTCAAGTGTTTGCAACATGTTTTAAGAGAGATAGCTGACTGAGAATTCATTAACTCTACATTGTCTCATTATTTGTATTTGTAAAAGATACCCATGGTGGTATTTATCCTTTTGCAGCTCACTGTCAGTGGGACAGTCCTTACAAGTGTGTGTACATTTATTTCTGGTTTTGAAACGCCTCTCTTACAAATTTAGCAAACTCCCCACGGAGCTGAGGCTGCCATGTTCAGAATGAGTGTCCGTGTCAGTGTGCACTGGTGGCTGCTCGGTGAATGCTCTGTGGTCTGGAATTGAATCCTGAGTAGTGCAGCAGGTCAGGCAATCAGCACTAGAGGAGCCTCCTGCAGGGGCAGGTGTCAAACTTGCCACTCATTTCATTGCCACTGAGTTACCCGAGTTCCATTGTCCAGGAGCATTCCCTTTCTTGTGTCACTGCAGTGTGAAGAGGAACAATCAGTTTGTAGCATCCCAAGGGAAGGTTCTGCAGAAACAAAATTATGCAAGGGGGGCTCAGGTTAAGGAGACAGAGTTTGGGGTGTTCTGATTGGTAAATTGCTCCATCTGTGCCTTCTGTCAGAAGCTTCAGACACCTTCACATCAGGGTTGGATATAATTTCCTGGAGTCTCTGTGGGACATGGAATTGTGCAGTCAGAGCCCAGGGAGGCTCAGCAGAAGCAATTTAGTTTCTCCACTCTGGGTTCTGTCACTGTGTCCTGGCTTCACCTCCTCTCACACAAAGTAGAATTCTTTCCTTCCTTGATCATTCAGTGTAACATTCATTTCTTATCACTACATGAACCTCACATACCTGTGTGCTCAAACAAACTGCGAAAATTAGCTGGGCAGGTCCTGCAAAAGGCCCAAGCATTTAACATATTCTGCTTTAACAACCTCCACTGAAAAATGTAAATGTCATTGATAATGAGATGATGAATGAGATAGGGAACAATTCCTGTCTTACACCTCCTCCTGCTGCTGTAGAATTCAGAGGTGAACTCTGCATATTGAGGTTTGTCCTGAGAAAAATGAACACTGAAAGGTAAATACTTGTTTATTAGGTGAACTTGCTTTATCCAGGACTTCACTGATTATTTTAATTATGAATGGAAAAAAAGTCTTCTGGTTTTGGAGCTCTGAACAGGTTAAAATTCTGAATTAATTTTATACATGAGACCTTTATAGATTAGACCACATGCCTGAAATGTGTTACAACCTCCCAGCCCCTTCTGGTGGCAGATGCTGCAGGATGAAAAGCTGAACTCTGTGTTAAGCCAGATCAGCAGCAAAGGTATCCAAGCAGAGCATTCCTGTGATCCTGATGGGATGACTCCACGGCTCTCTGGAACATGTTCCTGGAGAAGCTGAGGAGAGGAGTCAGTGTCAGGATCACTGCCAGACCGGTCGTTCCTCTCAGGTGCTGATTAATGGGACGCGGAGTTTTTGAGGAAATGCACAAACTCATTCATCCTTATCAGCAAACGTGTCCCGAATGAGCACTGTCAGCTGTCAGCCCATCTGCACATGCTGTACCCTGGCAGCTCAGTCACGGCAGGATGGTTGTTTGCTCTGCTGTTCTATCTCAGGATTCTGAGGTGTGTCCCGTGTGGGAAGATAGCGGAGGGCGCGGGCTGGAGGGAGGGAATGTTTAAGAAGTAGGATGATAATGAGCAGAGTGCTGTGCTGGGAAGAGCTGACTGAGCCCCAAGTGATTTTAGAAAACACAGCGAGGGCTTGCAGAGCAGAGCAGAGCAGAGCAGAGCAGCTGGGTGCTTTGAGGTTTGCTGCAAAGTGAGCTCGCAGTGCTCAAATGCCAACCTATATCATTATGGTAATTGTGGAATATTGTGGTAATAGGACTTGTGCCTATGCAAAGTGCAAGTAATGGGACTTACAACATAGCTAGCCTTGAGAGAGGAAAAAATGCAGCTGCCTCTCAGAACAGATGGGAGATGTCAGTGTTTAGAGCACGTGGTTTTAGACTCTCCAGGCTGTACTGAAATCAGGCTGCACGCCCACTGCCCACCTGATTTGGGGTTGGCATATTGACACGTGAATATTTCCTTCTATTGACACACGAACATTTGGGGTTTTCTTCGAGATGTCAGTGCAGTGTTTATCCAAGAGACTAACAGAGATACTGGTTGGAGGGGGCCTTTATTGAAAACTTGTTCAAAGTTTTGCTGGAAGCAGGGCGAGCTGGGTCACTGCACGGTGTAAGGCAGAGTTAGGAGTCACTGTACAGCAAAAATCTGAGTGGTTTGACAGAGCTGGGTGTGAGCAGAGCTTCAATTTGCATGGACACAAACCCATTCTGACCGATCCAATTCCCTGGGGGTAAAGCACCATTTCTATGTTGCTTTTTGCCATGGGGGAAGTATAAGAAGTGCTTCTGTCACTTGAGACAGAGCTGTCAGTTGAGACAAAGATTTCTACTCTAAACCATATAAACTGAGAACTCCTTAGTTTACAAGCAGTTACAAATCGTGAGGAATTGTTTTCCAGTCCCTTCTGCTGCATTTCTAGATGTATTGCTTCAGCTGCTGCTTTGAAGCCACCCTCATTTACACCACTATAAATAAGATGAGAAATGGGCTGATTTGATTGCTTGGGAAATTTACCATGAAATGTTGAGATTGTCTACAGGGGTGTTCAGTGTCTGCAGGCAGAGGTGGTGCTACAATAAACATAAAAGAAAATGAAAAAAATAGTGTTAAAAATCTGTATTTATGCAAAATGGAAGTCTAGTTCTAGACTAAATTCAAGAAAACTCCCCTGACTCTCTACCCATGGCGTGGAATACATCAGGTATCCCTGCATGGTGGGGAGCAGGCCATGATCCAGCTGAGCACATGGCAACACTTCCATTTCCACTGTATATTGTGGATATTTGCATTGAAGAGATCACTTCTGCTGGTATGGCTGAAACAGCTCTGCAAACACTGTCACAGGATCCTGGGATGGAGGGTTTTTCATAAATGCATGCAATGGAAACAATGCTTCTGAATAAAATCAAAACGCTAAATGAACTCTTCAGCCATCTCAGTGTTTCCATTTGGAATGCTGAATAGAGTCCTACTTCTAATCCAAGGCAGTTTTTATTAGCTCTCAGTGCATTTAGCACAAGCACAGACCAGTTCTGGAATCAGCCAGGGCACAACTTGAATAAGAGGGAAGCTATTTTCTGCACAAACACTAGATTTATTAAGGCCTATTTTTTCCTCTCATGAAAGACTAGTTGCAACTAGTTTGAGGAAGCCATCAGAACAGTTTATACATCGAAGGGCAGCACAAACAGTACATCTTCCACAGAATTCCAGGGACTCCTGAGCAGCAGTCCCCTGCTCTGGAACACCCTCCTGCAGAACTGATCCAAGTTGGGATCGCACCATGTGCAAAGTCCAGCCTGGTAATTCAGGCTAAAGGTGGACAAGTTCCCAGCGGCCTAAAATGGAGATTGCTTTTGCTTTATTGTCCATCTCACCCATCCAAGGACGCTCCTGCCACTGCTGTGCGCCAATGGTTTCGTTAATTACCCTGCTAATTGACTTGCTGCTGTCACACCACGTGGCTCACAACACAGACACAGTGGGAGACAGAGAATGAGGTGATGCATCAACTCACTCATCTTCATGCTCCTCAATAAAAAATCATTTTCCTGTTGATCCCTCTCTGGGGGCCTGTTTCATGTTTCACACACGACAGGAAAATGGCAGCAGAAGGTCCAACATCCACTGTGACCTTGTGCTTGCAGCACAGCTTTGGGAGGGTAAACTTTGCTTTCTCCAGGAGCTGCAGCAGCTTCCTGCACTTGGCCATCCTCACTGGTTGATGTTTCTTAAAGGCATGTTAAATTCTGTACAATTTTCTGCTGTTCTGTGAGGGGAAAAAAAAAAAAAAAAAGAAAAAATTATTTATATATTTGACTATTTAGATTTTTCCCCTGACTTTTTATTAGCTGAAGCAAAACTATGAAGTATTTGTGTATATTTTCCCCAACTTCTGAATTAATTTGGTTTGGTCATTAAATGTCTTTCAGTTAGTTGGTTTATGCCCATTCAGTAAGGGTTCCTGAGAAGATTTTCTATGGAAATGTATTAGTCTGAGTGCATTTGGAAATTGAATTTGAAGTCTATTCTCTCAGGACTGAGAGAATTTGTGTTTAGCTTTGTAGGGTAATCCCCTGACTGCCTCTTTTTCTGGTATATCAGATCTACTTAACTCTTGCCAGCTGTTGGATTTTGGAACACGATTTCAATTTTATGGGGTTTTAAATACCTGACCAGTTTAGAAATCTTTGAATGTGTAGGCACATCTGTATGCCTCTGTATGTGGTCACCAGTGGGGCTGACATAAAGGGAAAGGCAGGAGAAATGACTGTGCTGTAAATCTACCATCAGCTAAAGCTGAGTCTTTTTGAGCTGAACTGGTGCCAGAGTGAATTGTTGTGTTGCTGGAACTAAGTAAATGCATATTGCAGAGTAAATGGAAATGTGTAAGGAATGCTGCCTGTTTGTAAGTGCATTAATCTAACACAACTGCAGGCTGTACTCACTGTCATGATTGAATGCATAGAAAAACAAAATTGTGCCTGATGAAAACATCTGGGTTCAAATCTTGATGCCAGTAAATTCTTCCCCCACTGGTAAAAAAAAAAAAAAAAAAAAAAGGTAAAATCACATTCTTTTTGGGTTATGTGATTCCTACACAGAATCTTCTGCAGAGAATTTTCTGCAGAGTCCTCCAGCTCTTCTCCTGAGCCCACAGCTGGCAATGGCTGTGTTTGGGACCCAGCACAGGGGACAAGGGGCCGTGGCCTCACCTGTGCTGAGTTTGCACCTGGCAGGGAGGGGAGAGTTCACCTTCATTCAGGGATTTACTAAATGGACATTATTGTCCATAGATGGGATGTGTGATGCACAGCCTGGGAATTCCTGCTTTCTCTGGGAAGCAGGAATTGTCTTCAGACACAAGGAATGCAGAACTGGAGAGCTGGGAGTGTGGGGCTTAGGGAGATAGCAACAAAGGGTAATATGAGAGTGGGATCTTCGTGTGGAGAAATGAGGGGCTCTGAGGACAGAAAGGGTACAATTCTCAGCCCCATGAAAATTTTAGAATGTGACTCAAAAAGTTGAGACATGAATACCTCTGCACCTAACCCGTGTTTTTGTGGCTGTATTTACTTTCCTGCTGTAAACTGGTTTGGCTCATTCCTCGTTACCTGCCAAAACTTCCCCTCCCACCCAGGCAGGTTCTGTGTTCTGTTTGCTCCCTACAGAGCAGGCTGTGAGCAGTGTCCTGCTGCGTGTGCAGCCCTCCTGGGGAGCTGTGCCCCTGCTCTGCATTCCCCTGCATTCCCCTCGGCTCTGCACGGCAGAGCTGCTGCACGTGTGGCAGCATCCCCGAGCTCCCCACATGACAGAGCCAAGGGGCTGCTGTGGAATTATGAGCAAACAGGGAAGGATGGGATGGGGATATTCTTCCCGAATTTTATCCTGAACATGAGAAAATGCAGAGTAGCAGACCTTGCCAAGGATATGACTTGGTTGTTTCCAGTAAAAACATCCAAACAGTTTGCGAGCACTGGGACGGTGGTGGTTGTTCAGAATAAACTCCCACTTAACCACTCATGTAAGCCTGGCCTTAGTCTCTGCCACGTGTCAGGTGGCTCCAGCACCCTCAGGGTCTGGCCCTGGCCCCGGGTGTTACCTGCAGGGAGTTGTGTCAGGATAACTGCAGCCCCTGGAGCCAGCACAGCAGGATTTTAGGTCACATCTGTGCGAGGCGCTTGGACTTTACTCAGCTGTAATCATGGCTGGGATCCTAACTCAAACAAGCCCCGGGGGTATGTCTACACCAACCCAGAGCATGCACGGGCTTGGGTGAGCTGCCTTGGAGCAGCAGCAGTGGTGGAATGGCAGCACCAGCTTTCCAAGGCTGTCTGGGCACCCCGGGGACGTGGGGCAGGCACGCCAGGGACAGGGACATTGAATGTCAGCCTCTGCTGCCCCACTGCTGTCACTCTGAGCTTGCAATGGTGCCTCTGACTGCAGTGCAGGATTCTATAAACTGCTCAGTTGCCCTGTTACAGAAAATAGGCCATTGACTGGAAAAAACCCCAAATAATGCAAAGGCAACTTGTCTTTGCTCCATTGCCAAGAGTGCGCTCTGAGGCTCAAAGCCACAGGAAGCACTCACGCAGTTTCCTGCTCACTGGAGGGTACAAGTGTGACATCTTTTCAGGGCAGAAACTAGGTACAGGCTCTCATCGTGACCTCAGTGTAGCAGCTACTGATCAGGTAGTTTTTTTAGTGTCGCTCTGGTTTGAAATTAGAACAAAGGAAGGAAGCACTTAGCTCTTTCTAGTGAAATGCTTATCTGTCACTAGAGGCATGTGGCTTTAAAACTGTTTCTCTTGCTTGTCTCAGACAAAAAGAACATGCCCTGGATTTGGAGTTCAACCAATTTCTTAATTAAAGACAGTTTTATGGTCAGCTTGGAACCTTGTCTATTCCAGTTTCAGTTCTTTCAGTTCACAAATAGGTGTTTTCCAATGGAAGTTTTAAGAAGAAAAATATTTTCACAGAGTAAACATAGAATTTCTGCTGGGGAACAACTGGCTCAGTAGTCCTGATAATGGACTGGACAGCATTTTTGTATGTAGCTTATCAGTTTTGCTCCAACAGGCAGTTATTGCCTCAATGGCAATCTTAATTGAGCAGCTTTTTAGGGCCAGAATGAGACAATTGGACTAATTTCCCTTTCTAGAGGATAAAGGTGTCTGTATTGTAAAATCAGCCTTCTAAGTCTAGCTCTAGATTGAAAAGAATCAATGAATTTAGAAAGAACTAAGAAGGGGACTGAAGTATTTGAAAGGTGGAATTCATAGTGATGTCTTTGGTTTTATTTTATACCCCAAACCAGACCAGATCTGATTTACGATCCACTGTTGGATATGATACACAATATGAGTCAATAATAGGATCTGAAGTCAGACATTCAGTGAGCAATGAAAAACATATTTAACAGATTTTAAAAATGCCAGGCATTTTATTAGATTTTTTGCTTACCCAGTTCTAGAAATATTTTTCTAAATATTTTTTAAAACAGATGTATTCAATGAACTCAAAGAAATCAGTAACTGATTTTCTGTAGCAGGTCAGGCTATGCAGTGTGTCCTGTTAATATGCCTGAAACATCCAGCAGAGGTTCCTGGCACTGCATGTCCCTGTGATGTGAGGTCTCACACCTCGTGCTGTGCCCACAATGAGGTGCTCACACCCCTCTCTGCAGTGCTCCAGCAGGACTGGGAAATGCAGGCAGCTGCAGCTGGCAGGGAGGTCAGGCTCTGCTCCTGGTGGTGCCAATCCATGTCAGTGCACAACGAGTGGAGCTTTGGTCACTCCCAGCTGGCACTTGGCTGATTTCTGCACCTCCAGACCTGCTCAGGCTGAGAGGGCAGCCCTGTGGTTCTGCAGGGAATGCACATGTACAGGCTCTGGGAGGAGAGGGCACAGGAAAAGAGTCTGTCTGCAAGGTTATTCTCCATCCTGCTGGTGTGGAAGTGGGAGCCATCAGCTGTGGCCTGGGGAGTGTGGGCATGGTCAGCTCCAGGGAATGCTTGTGCCCTCACCCTGCCAGCCAAGGGCAGCGTGTGAACAGAGCCAGATTGCCCAGGGAAAACACAAATGCTTCAGATGCTACAAATTAATAAAACAGAAATTGATTCAATAACGTTCAGAGATGGCATCTTTGGGTTGGGAGGCTCAATGGCAAAAGCTCATTTGCAAATACTTCAGGACTGACTAGAAGCTCCCAGTGCCATTTAACAGTAATATATTAGACATAAAACAAGGTTTTGAGGCAAACAGCCTAGAAACACTGTGGGGATGGAACCCAAAATGTCAAAAGAAGGTGAAACCAGATGAAACTGGCTCCAGCAGGAAAGGCAAGCAACTTAAATGGACTGCTGTTCCTGCCACATTAAAACCTTTCAGCTGCCTTTCATGGGGTTTTGTTTGGTGCATCCTTGGTAGGTTTGCTGACTGACTTTGTAAAGTGTTGATTTCATTATCCAGGAGAGATTGATACATGAGATAAGCAGATGGTCTGAGCTGGCTTTTCAAGACTGCTCACATGTGTTTACAAATATTTCTGTTTACTTAACTTGTGACAGCTAATACTGACTTCCAGCTGTTTATGTGGCTGTGCTTTCATACACTGGTCTTAAGGATTCATTATGAAAACCTGAAAAGAAAAAAACTAAAGAGTGAAGCTATGGAAAACCAATAGAGAAACCTTTCAAATTCGTATTGTTTTGATGTAAATTGTAAATCTCGAGGCTGCATCTGCTCAGAATCTAAATATTTGTGTGGGATAAAATCTGAAATCATCAGTATCAACACAGGAACCTTGTGCTAGAGAGGGGCAGTGTCAGCTTGTGATACCAGGAGTCAGCTTCCACCAGAGATAACCACAGAGACGTAGGTTCACATAATCTAGAGACGTGTGTGCACAGTGTGTGTTGATGTAACCCTCTGGAGGCCACCTCCTAGGTAAATAAATGACATTTTGAGTGTGTGTGCTGACAAGCGGTCGATAGCACCAGAGGAAGCTGTGGATTCATTAGACCTGTTTTGCCTGAACCTCACCACAGACTCAGATTAAAGAAAAAACAAACCCTCAAACTGACAGTGACTTTGTGAAGGTGTTTGACAAATGCCTTGCCTTCCAAAAGTGAAATGAAAGTAGAAGCTGTGGAACACAGCTTCAATCTGCCTGTTGTTCACAGAGGGCATTAATAAAGACAGAAGATTTAAACCTCACGTACATCTGAGTGTAGTGAAGCATCCCTGAAGCCTGTGAGGATCTTGATCCTAGGTTGAGATTAGATTCTCCTCCTGCTCAGCTTCAGGCCCGTTGCCAAGGTCCTCAGCATTAATCACAATGATCAGAGTAAAAGCTCAGTGAAATTTGTTTGAAAGCCATGACACTTGTGGTAATGATTTGAAAACGAAACATTTGTTTTTATTTGGTTTGGGAAATAAGATTTAGTAATCAGTTGGCTGTAAGAGAATGAAGTTCACTCCCTCAGCCACTCCTTAAACTGGGCAAGGGCTACTCAGGTGAGCAGTGTGCCAAATGTCAAGGCTTGCAGCGTGCTCCAGCAGACTGTGTCACACACCTGCTGCAGTCTGCCTAAGGTCACCCTTGGTGCCAAAAGCACATTCAAGCAGATCCCTGCAACCATCTGACATGTGCATGGCATTTTCCAGGCCTTTTGATAAGATTTCCAGTGACATGCTCTTGTTTGTTGAACATAAATCATTAATTCTTGGAAACGCGTGATACTGTGGTCTCTGTGAAGAAGAGGAAATTTGTTGGAGGTGGGAAGAGGTGGGGACAAAGCGAAGCATCTGCCAGAGAATGCTGTGGTACAGTGATGGTAAATGATTGGCAAGCACCTGGAATGAGCTTGGCTCTGCACCCTGCCTCAGGAGGATGGTAAATGGAAAGCAGTCCCACTTCAGCACTCCACTGGATGATTTTTTGACCTGTCTCCTGAGCCTTGCTCCCAGTGTCTCAGCAGCCAGAAGCTGCCATCAGTGGCTGAGGTTATCCATGTGGTTTGGCCAGGCAGTGACTGGCTCTGCCTTTGCAAAACAACAACACCACAGCTTTTTTTCCAGTGCAGCCAGGGACTTACAATGGGAGTTATGAACCCCTTTCCTCCGTGCCAATCTTATTCTTGGTCTGTTTGGTCTGTCTTGAAACTGATAATGATGGAAAGGGAACAAATCTGTTCTCCTGAAGTCTTTGCTGCCTTATTTAATCCCTGTGGGATGAATACATTTTGGCACATTCAGTGGAAGGGATTATTTGGAACAGACAAAAGTACCAAGCTGGCAAGTTCTGGATGCCTGAAGGTGTCTGTCAGAGGGGCTTGCTTGTGAAATATTCAGCTGCAGGCAGGACTGCAGTTCCTGAGCTGTTCTTTCACTTAACATGAGGAAATTCCATAGAAACAGAATAGTTTGGGTTGGAAGAGACCTTGAGTGTCAGCTAGTTCCCCCCAACACTTCCACGGGGGAGGGCTTGCTTTTGTTTTCCCCCAAAAACCACCGAAGGGGTTTGTCAGCATGATGTGATAGTGTCTGAGCCATGTAAACGTGCCCTGTGACACAGCAATGACACGAACCAGTCCCTGCCTTGGGCCAGTGCTGCTGCTCTCCAGGGTTTGGGGCAGCCCCGAGGCTCTTCCCCTCCCTGGGCACCCAGGACTGAGCATCCTGCCCCTCCCTGGCAGGCTGGCTGATCCCTCTGGCCTGGTTTTCACACCAGTGCAGAGAAAAGATGAATGAAGCCTTTCCTGCTGTTCTGAAAGGCGCAGAGAGATGCGTTCCCAGCAGAGGAAAGCACGAAATGCCGTGTCACATCTCACAGACACCCTCTGTGCTGCATCGTCCCTTCTGGGGGGGCAGGAGGGGCTGGGACCATTTGCTGGCCACACTTGGAGCATCAACACTGGTGACAGTTTGGGGAGTGCAGTAACACTGCAGCCAGCATTCAAGGGCTGCTGGGGATGGAAAGCAGGACACCATGCATTGGTAATTGTCCGCTGCCCTGCTGACTGGCAGCTGCAGTGTTTGATCTCGTATTTGTTACGACTTTTCTTTTAGTTTTTGATTTTTTTCTTTCTGTTTGTTTGGGTAGTTAGGCTTTTTTGGGGGAGGTGGTGATGTTATGTAAGGTCATGAGTAGAAGGACCCAGTTCTATACACTTTTACTCATGTAATGATGGCCTTGGCTTGTCCTCACTATTTATTTACAATGCGGCCTCGTGGCTTAAAACAGAACAGAACTTTCTGAAACAAACGCTTGCTCTGCATTTCCCTCTCAGACTCCATGCCCTCTGCAGAGTGCTGAGCTCTCTGGGGCAGGCACTGTGCCTGTGTGGATGCCCCCTCCAGCAGCCTCAGTGGCAGCCCTGGGCAGGGCACAGCTGCAGCACTCTGAAGCAGAGGCAGGATCTCCTCAGAGGACAACAGCTCTCTCTTTCTGTCCCACGTCCACGGCTCTCTGCAGCCTGCAGGATTCTCATCCCACCTTTCTGCAGCAGCCAGTGGCAGTGACAGTGACAGTGCCCTGCTCCTGTGGCAGGGGCTGTCCCTCCTGTCCCCCTGTGCCACGCAGGGCAGCTCTGCAGGGCTCTGTGCTGCTGCTGGGGGCACAGGGACATTGGGACAGGCTCCAGGAGATGCACACTGGCAGCACCAGAGCCAGAGCCTGCTCTGAACCTGCTGTGCTCCCTGCAGTGCTTCTCCTGGGCTTCTTCAGCCTCCATTTCACAATAACGTGCTGCTGCCAACACTACAAAAGGCATGTCAGCAGTAGCTCAAAATGTAATTTTCTTGTCATGTACTGTTGCCTAATTATTTATATTGCTTATTAGAAATATGGATAATTTAACATAATCTGCTGGGGATCAAGGCAGAGACAACCATACTCTACATGTATTTCAAACAGAAAAAACAGAAACAAAGGCTGTGAAAATCACCTGGCAGTCAGCATGTGACATCTCTGTTACAGCTCTATTTCTTCTGCCAGGCAGGTCTTTGTTTACTTCCTAACTTTCACATGTCTAGAAAGAAGGACTAGGAGACACAGTTAGATCCAGCCTTTGTATTTAGCATAGTAAATCATGTGGTTCAGTTGCTTTGCCATCATTATTTCACTGAACCAAATTTATCCCAATGCATGTACACTGATTTAAACCAGAAATTAATTTAGCCCATAACTTTTTTTAAACACAAAAATACTCAAGCTGGGTGGAACTACAACTATAATTGGAATCAGAGTCTGAAACAAAAACATTAAAGGCCAAATTCTCCTTAGAGGACCTGACCTTAGACATCTCATGTCCACATTAAAAATGAGAAAGGAAAAAGGCATGGTCTATTGTCTCTTAAACTGGAATATATGATGTCATACTAGGACTCCAAAGTAACTCCCAGTGAATAAACATTATCAGCAAAGAACTGTGTCCGTATGATTAACAATCATTTAATAACTGAAAATGACTGCAGTGCAGGAGATACGGAAGACCTTGTAGGAACATTAAAAAAACCATTTGAAATGTTTCAGTCTGTGTATTCTCTAAGGGCTCTCTTTGAAAAAAAATATTCTCTTGGCATATCAAACACCATCCAGCTTGTGGAGTTCCACAGGGGTGCCTGGGTGTCCCTGGTGCACACCCCGAGGCGTGTCCAGGCTGCTCCTGTCACACCACGGTGTGTCTGCTGCCCAGGAGCTCTGTGACCTGGGCAGGTTTGACACGGAGCTGCAGCTCGGGGCAGCCAGCACACTGCACCTGGTGCCCTCAGGGCTCTCCCTCTGCTCCCGAGGGGCTCAGCCAAAGGCTGGCACTCCAGGCTGGCTGCTGCACCCCTGCCTCTGCTGCCTTGGAGGGTATTCCTGCCCTGCTCCCCAAACAAGGACTCAATAAAAGATTATATCAGTCAGCCAGGTCTAAGACAGAAATACGGTTTTAGCAGTGAGTGTTGAAACCTTTGGAACTGTCAAACATTCTCCATGAGGAGATTCTCCATGACTTGTCCTCTGAGGATACTGGAACCCTTCTGGAGGGCATGATGTGGCCAAACAACATTACTGGACACGTTAAGAGGTTACTGGGGTGATATCAAAGGAGCCACGGTTTATGAGGGGTCAGACCAGAACAGGGATAGCCCTTTCTGTCTTTGAGTCATGTCAGTGTAAACTAATAAAACTAGAGGCTGGAATTTACAGCAAAACAATTTAAAGGTACAAATGATGTATTATGCAAAAGGTTTCATTTGGGGGAGGAGAAATTAAATCTGTGGAAATTCCAGACAGAAGAATTACAGTGAGAGAAATCTTGACAAGATGAAAGAGAAAACCGTGTTTAGTGGGCATCTGGTTTAAATTGCTAAATCAGCCATGTCTAGATAAACAATAGTAAGTGTCACAAGCCACCTCTGAGTTCCAGTGGGCGCAGTATCAGTGTTTCTGGGACGGAGTGACGCTCGGGCAAATTCTGCTGCGGAGACTGGGAGTCAGTTCTAACAATGAGGAGGAAGAGGAACAGGGAAAATCCCAAGCACCTTCCCATAAGCCACCTGAAGAACTTGTCCCACAAGGCTCAGCTGTTTGTTTCCATCAATACCACCCTGAGTACACAAAGAAACAGCCCATGCCTGGACCTGCTGGCAGCAGGGAGAGCAAAACAGCCGCGGGAATGAGACCTGTGCCAAGACTTGCTCTTGCCCCATAGTGGTGTAGCCAAGGCAGGGATGAAATCTGGAGAGCCAGCCCCTATTCCCAGTGCAAGGGCCTGGTTCATCATATTTTGGTTGGGTTCAAGGCCTTCAGATATTTCGGTGATGGCAATTGTGGGGTTTTGTTCTGTACCTTCTGTGACTGGAGTTTAAAAACTGGCTCTAAGTATTACCTTTCCTTCATGAGGACTGGATTTCTTATAGGAAACATGAGGGTTGCTGTTGGTTTCTGCATTTATATGGTAGGAGAGGCCAATCTTCCCCTCAGTGAGCATGTGTGTGACCAAGGAGCTTGATCTGGTTTGTGAGAATGGCTGAAGATGGGCAAAACGTGCATCATCCTGGCAGGAGCAGATGTGCCCAGGCTGTGTTCATCACATGTTGGACAGATCTTGTGCAGGATGGAGTCTGAGCTGCAGGAGCAGTTCATGTCCAGGAACCAGCTGGACACTTCTGAGGGATCACGTTTAGAGAAACACTAAAATCTTGCCAAACAGAGCAAAATCCTGAGGTATCTGGCCAAGGGCTGGGTGAATACCACCGGCAAGAATTCGTTTGACTAATTTGTTTCCATCATCTTTGAGTCATGTGTGCTGTGTCTTCATTCCTCATCTGGCTGCATTCTTTAGTCAATTCAATTATTTTGAACATCGCTTATTTAACTTTTGTTCTTGTAAGCATTTCTTCTGGATGTTGATAGAACCAGTGGTACTGACATTTCTGAGGCTGCTGTGTTTGCTCAGTCTCTGGGATACAAACACTGGTGTGTGGTTCCAGCAGGGCGGTTTATGATCCACAGCGTCCTTGCCCAGGGAATGACAGCCCTGCTGGAAATGCTGATGATTTACTGTCTTGTTTTGTGAGTGGCCTAGTCAGGACTTGCCATGTTAGAAGCTTTTGCCCTCTGGAACAGATCAGACCTACCTGGGGGTAAACTCAGCTTAATGAGAGGCAGGCATTCCTCTGGGAACATCCCAGCAGGGAACTTTCTTACAGAAAGACAAGAGCAAAACAGAATCTAGGGCAAGGTCACTCCTCCCCTCCCCTGCTCCTGAGATTGTCCGGGGTCACTTTTTATGTTCATCCTCATTGCAACACTTGCTGTGGAGAGGATTGATGGGCCCAAAGGACAGAAAGCTGTGGGAAGGGGAGCATGTGATGGGACACAGCAGAACTGATTCGCTGGGAAAACGCAGAGCTGGGACTGGTTTGGAGATTCAGAAGCAGACAGAGGTGTGAGCAAGCACCTGCAGAATAATATTGCCTTCCCTCTGCATTTCCTGGGGGGCCAACAATAGGAAATGGGATGAAAAAAATCTCCTGGGGGGCTGACAATATGAAATGGGATGCAAAACTTGGAAGGGTGAGGGGGTGGATTTTAGAAATCAAAAGGTAGATAGATCAAAAATAGAAGCTGAACAGAAGTGGTTTCCTGGGTTTGCATCATTCTTGTGACTGCCTGGAATATGAGTATTGTCCTTACCTTTTTGACAATTGCAGCTGAAATTCCTGTCACTCCTGAAAATTCAGCTGTAATAATGGAGAGAATATAATCAGACATACTGATGCAATGGAGAAATTTTTATTTTACTGTCTTTAGGCAGGTATTAAAAGCCATCACAAGCAACAGGGACTCAAAGCAATATTCTCAATGTTCTATTCTCATTTATCTACATTTCAATATGATCCACTCTGTGGACAATACAACTTGAAGCTGCATTTAAGGCAATACAAAAGAATAAAAAAGTGGCAGAGATTTCTGAAGTGCCATCATGTATGTGCTCAAATACATTTGGCATATGTACATGTGTGTCTGTATCATGTCTATCTACAGTTCCCAGCACTCTAAGCCCTGATCTCTGCCTTTCTTGTTATTCACATGGGTTCAGACAGTTTAGGTTTATATTATTTAACATCTCCTTTACATACACACAAATTATACTTAATTTGTCTTTAATTACTGAAAGCATATTTCCTTAAAATGGTCTAGTTCCATTCCTTCTCCTTCACCTGGCTAAAAAGCCTTTTAGGTGAAATCCTGGTTTGTGGGAAATCACATTGAAGCCACAGTAACACAGCAACCAGCAATTAAAAATAAGCTGATGCAAACAACAAGAACAGCAAATGTAATCAAAAGCCAGACCTGACACTCTGCATTCTATGGATTTTTTCTGATCCTATTGGGAGCAGTTGAATTTGCCTTGCCCTTTCCTTCAGGCTTTCTGTGGTTCTTATTAATTAGAATTTGTGCTTATAAATTGCTGTTTAAAAAAAAAACCAACCTCTTCAGTTTTGGCTTTTTAGTTTTAGTTTTCGTTTTCCCTCCTCCTTGCAGCTCCCCACCAAATGCTGCAATTGTTTACCCACAGTTGGCTTAAACAAGGATGGATTGATGCTTGAGATTGTGCTGCAAGACATCTTATTTAAATTTAATTGTGCTGATGGTTTTTCAGTGTTCCTGGTTAGGGTTGTTGATTCCTTTCTCAGTGGACACAGTGGGAATGGAGGGTTCCTTCATTTCAGGATGGCATCCACCGGTTCAGTCCTGGCACAGAGGTGGAAGGCCTTGCCTTCAACCTAAGCAAGAACAAACCAGGAACCAGGGAACAGTTCTGGGGTGGGCAGCCACGAGGCAGTTCCCAGCCTTCTGCAGCCCTCTCAGCAGTGACACTGAATTCAGTTTCACAGCCACATTGCAGCTCCTGCGTCTCCCCAAGTTCAACATGTTCAACTTCAGACACCTGGAGTGTTGTTTTTCCCAGAGCATGGTTGCAGCCAGACCCCGAGGTATGGCTGTTTCTGCTTCCTGGGTGAGGCTGGGTCTCCGTGGAAGTCTTGCAGTCAGGATTTGGCCAGCACTGGTGCTTGGTGTCCTGCATGCTCCACTCTTCCTGAACACAGGACCTTCCAAAGGCTTCCTCCTGTTTTGGCATGTGTGCCTAGGAAATAGCCTAGAAAGTGCAAATATTGTTTGTCCCACCAGCAACATGTGTGAAAAGCCTTATTATGTCATGTTATGTCCCGGTGCCACAGCAACATCAGGCCCGAGGACCAAGAATGCCAGAGCTTGCCATGAAGAAACACTTCTCTCTGAAGCACTTACACCAAATTCCAGCCTTGCCAGCGAGCAGACAATGCCAGGGAAGGTGCCAGCGGTTCAGTTCCTCATCTGCAGCTGAGCTGTGTGATCAGGTCTGAGCTAAACTCTGCAGCTGCAGAGGAGCCCCAGAGGCACAGAAACTCTGGCCAGCCTCGAGGGCTGGCTCACTGCAGGGTGGCAGCCCAGCAGCACCAGGGTGGCACAGACACTCCGTGTGGGCAAGGAAGCGTGGAAATGAAAAGGTGTTTTCACCTGGAGTTTACGCCTGTTGACAGGCACATCCATCGCTGTTGTGCAAACAATAAATTGGGTTGCAATGCAACGGTAGAAAATTCTCAGTGTGAACTCAGAGAGAGGAGTTATTGAGAGGTCTTGCCAGGATCTGAAAAGAAGAAAGGAGTTTCTAAGGGAGAAAAACAGCTTGAGGGAAAGTCTAAATTTAGAAATAGGTCTCCATGTTTAATAAGATAAATATAAGGCTGAGTCAACAGTAAATATATCCAGAGATTAATGATGAAAGTAGAGCAGACATGAAGGAATCACATTGTCACAACTCAGGAGCACTGGGAGAGTTCCCAAAGGAGCAAAAAGGCTGGTTGGCAGGACCCAGCTCTGCTCCCCAGCCTGCTGCAGCAGAGGTGTGCCCGTGGGACTGCTTACACACACCAACTGTTAGATAAATATACATCTATTTTTCATGGAAGAAGCAGCACTTCATGACGTGAGGGCAGTGAAAGTGAAGGTCAGAGATCAGACATGAAGGTCTGCTCCACCTCCACAGAATAGCTCATCAGTTTGTGTGTTTCATTTTGCAAGTGGATCCTTAGCTATTGTTTCTTTCTATTAGGAAAAGATAGTGATCTCAGTCTTCTCATGGCTTGTATAGAAAAACAATCTTATTCAGCTGCAGCTTTGCTGTGGCCAGATTTTCCACCAGTCCTGTGGTTTGGCTCAATTGGCTTTACTGCAGCAATGTTTTCTCACTCTGGCTGAGGATCAGCTTTGGCGCTTTGAGTTTTTGATCTAAAATATTTCCAGAATGAAAGGTATTGTCCTGATCTGTCACAGAAGGGTAGTAATGAATACTTACTGCCATAAATCCTGTTGGATCAGGCTCTAGCTTAAATGCCTGTTTATTTTGGTGACATGCTGACCGAAGCATTTCATGGAACCTGTTAGTTGACAGAGAGGGAGAGCGTTCAGGGGGGAATGTTTGCTCTTGGTGTTTGTCTTCCCTGTGCTGGACAATCCGTTCATTCCACTCCTCAGCTGGGATGGATGAAGCTGAAGTGCAAGTTCCTGCTGCCCTGGATGGAGCTGTCCCTTGTCCCTTGTCCCTTGTGCCCTGCTGGTCCCTGGTGGCACGGCGATTGTGCACTCACACAGATGCTCCTGCCCCAATCCTGCTTGCTTTACTCCTCTCACACAGCCTCCTTCTGCACAGGTTGGCTGTGTATGCATCACCTGAAATTGCAGAACTGAGATGTCATCTCTGAATGGACATGTTGGTCCAGAAGTTTAGGGAATAATAAAAAAAAAAAAGCCAAAATCTGAAGTTTAAGGCTTTTTTTTTTTTTTTATATTTAAGGCAAAACTGAATGTTTCTTTTTCAGACTTCCTAGGAACTGCAGAACAGAGAGTGGCTCCTTTCTCTCCTGGCCCTCTCTGTGGTCAGTGCTCCCTCAGATTCACCTGCTGTGAGCTGAGCCCTCCCTCAGCTCACCAGGGAACTGCAGCTCAGGGGGTCCTGCTCAAGGATCTGTGTCCTTATTGTGGTGGCAGAGCCAGGCTCTGTCCCACGACTTTTCCATCCTATGGCAGTCCCTGTGGTCAGGAGGGGCCACCTGAGGAAGCAGGTGATGTGTCTGAAGTGGCCAGTTTGTGTTTGCAGAGCCCTGCACTACAGCGTGCTTGCAGGGAGCACACACTCCCTCCAGCTGGGAAATCACCTGGCCAGGAGGAGTCTGCCACTGCCACAGCAATTCCCAGCCCAAGGGTCAACTGCCCATGTGGGCCACAGAGACCAGTGCTGCATGTTGTGCTTTATGTCAGGGACTTTTCTGAGACAGAAAATCTTCTCCTGTTTGTACCTAATGAAATGTCTCATGATCCAAGACTGGCCTGTAACCTGCATTTGTGATGTGGCACATTAAATGTCTATCAAATGTGTGCTGTCCCCTTATACAGGCCTGTTTGTTTTCTCCTGGTTTGTTATTCCCCTAATCTAAACCACAAAACAGTTTTTCTGAAAGGTTATCTGTGGGAGAGCCTAAAGACTCTGTCTGTTAAGCTGCAGGGGAAATGGAATACTGAATTAGAAGTGAAAGGTGAACCAGGTAACAACAGCCTGTAGTCAGGGGAAACAATGCCACCCGAAATAAAAATGTTTGTGTCTGGGCTAGCACACTTTCCTGTGCTGTTTACTGCTCACAGTAACATTTAGATGCCATGCAAGGAGGAACCAAAAGAGTTAATGATCGTGTGAAAGCGTTAGACACCAGAATCCTGACAGTCTAGCTGCTGTGCTGACAGCAAGGGCTGCTCACTGCTCTGGGGGATTTCCATCTCCAGAGCTTGCCCTGAATTCAGCAGGGCAGGGACTCAGACACACCTTTCTAAAGCACCTGCTGGCAGGGAGGAGGTGTGGGTGGCTCCCAGGAACACGGACAGGCAAGAAGGAGCAACAGGCAAAAGAAGGAGCAACAGGCAAAAAAACTACCTGCCAGGCAGTCTCAACGTTCCCTGTGTGCAAGGGGGTCAAGCCCACATTTAAAGGTGGTTGATAAAAATAAAAGAATAAACAGAAGTTGTTCCAATTTTATCCAATGCTCATTTTGTCAGTTTGTCAAGGTGGGTTTGATTTTTACTTCCATCTTGAATAAAAGAATAAGGAATCCAAGAGATCTTTAACCAGAAAGCAAGGGGTGAAGTGTATTTCTGTGGAGAGGTTGGTGCTGATTGTGAACAGCTGCTTTGTCTGTGCATTTGTGCCTCCTTAGTGCTCTGCACATATTTGTTGACACTGCTACATTTAATAGGGCTGCTTCTGAATAAAGAGTCAAATATTCTAAATATCAGCTCAGGTCATTTGTGGTGTAAAAACCTGGAATGTAGTGAATGCCGTGATAAGATTCTTGTGAAGATAGGGAAGGATTCAGCTGAATTCTCCTCAGGGCATTTCTTTGGAAGTTCCACTCTCATTTTGCTTCTCACGTTGTAAAAATATTTGCAGATTTGAGGAGTGTGCTGGTTTTGCATTTTGCTGGAATTTTTGGGGCTGTCTTCATACTGATTGGCAAGACAAGCCCTGGTTGTTCTAGCAAATTCACCCTAATGCTTGCTTAGGCTGGAAAAAAAGAACTTTACAAAGCTAAGAGTTTACAGGAGTTCCATAGGAAGCTAGAGGAGGAAATAACTGCACTGTGTTTTGCAGGAAAAAACAGACTTTGTTTTTTGAAAACTGAGCAGTTTTCAAGCAACTGTGGCAGCTGTGCAGCCTCTAACCTGCTGGTGTTTCATAGTGCTTCACTGCATCCTGGTTCCCAGTGGTCAGTCTTTAAAAAGGCACCTGAAAAACTTTGTAGTAAAAACTTTGTTCCTCACAGAGGAGTGAGGAAC
This sequence comes from Onychostruthus taczanowskii, assembly GCF_017590055.1. Classification (NCBI taxonomy): domain Eukaryota; kingdom Metazoa; phylum Chordata; class Aves; order Passeriformes; family Passeridae; genus Onychostruthus; species Onychostruthus taczanowskii. Next base: position 853,255 of record NW_024503346.1, on the reverse strand, counting down.
TCAGTGGGCTTTTCTTGTAAGTGTAATGTGAACTTTGAGTTACTTTCATTATTTAGCTGTGGCATAAACTAGACTGTGTCTGTGTCCTGCAAGAAAGCTGTGGTAAATCTCTACATAACAAAGCAGAACCAAGGAAAACTGTCCCAGAAATTGTATAAGGAATAACCCAGAGGGCCAGCAGGGAGCCTGAACATGTGATCTGACACAGCAGTTGCAAAAGGAGAGCTGAATCATCTCCCAGGATTTGGTTCCATCCCCCTGCACAGGAGCTGCTTCTCCTCAGTGCCTGCAGTCACTTGTTAACATCAGCTGGAGATCTGCTCTTCAAATGCTTCATTTTTTGGTCTGGATTGTAAAATTGTGGTGGGTCTTTCAACATGATGCCCTGTGTCACTGAGGGGAAAAAAGACAGCCATAGCTGGATGCTCCAGGCCATTTCAGAGCAAGGCTCTCAGTCAGCCTCAAGAGCCAGGGAGAACAGAGCAGTGAGGAAGGCTTTGAAAAGCCCAGACCCTCGTCCTCACTTCCACTCAGCCCTGTCAGAAATTCATTGCAGCTTTTTCATGTCGTCTCAGTAATTGAAACCAGCACCAAAACCCAACAGTTTCAGAGAGAAGAAATTAAAAGTGAAGACTCTTATCATGATACAAGCTAACACTTCTTAGAAGGAGCAGCATTCTGAGTTTGCTCTCCTGCCAGCAAGAGGCCGAGGCCAGAGGAGTCAGGCTCTTCATCTGCAGGACCCAGACATCACTGAAGCACCAGTGAATCCTTTGAGTTCCTCTCTGAAATGTGGTAACTTTTTTGAACTTGTTACCAAGTGACCCAGACTAGCCAGAACAAAACAAATCCAAAAAAGCCAAGCCGTGTTAGAATAGAAATTAAAATGCTTAACCTTTTCAATGAAGAAAACTCCAAATTAGCTAAGACAGAATGGAAATAAAAGAACTTATAAACAAGTTCCCCTGCCCAAGCCTGGGCAGCAGCTCCTCCTCTGTCTTCCCATCACCTCGGAGCCTGGTGCTTGCTCAATCCTCCCTCTCAGGGCTCCTTGCTGTGCCTGTCTCTCTCCATTTGTCTGGCATCTTCTTTCTTCTGCCCTGGAAGCTTCTGTCCCGAGCAGCCTCAATTGCTCCTCAAGGGGAGAAGCAATTTCTCACTCCCTCCACAGCATTTCTTCAGACCCAGTCACTTGTTTTTTAAAGGCAAACAACACACAAACTAGCAACAAATCAAACAGATACTGGCTGTCACAGAAACCCATAGCAAACTGAATAAAAATGAGATTTAAATGATCTCTCTGAAGTTCCACTGGGTGTTTATAGCATGAGCAGGATTAAAGCCAGTGTCCTTTGTCTGGTTTGTGGGTATGTTTCCTCTCTGAATAATGCCATACTCTTGCCTGGAGTGCCTGAGAGCGAGAAGATTCTTTGTAAATTCTGTTTTCATTGGGAAGTCTGTAGGAATTTTCACAAGCTGTTCTGTGACACCCTGCAATGTCCACGTCATGTCGAGAAGGGACATCCAGCACTTCAGTCCTGATGGTCTGGCCATTGTTCTGCACAAAAACAGAACACCCACGGCATAAACACCTTGCTTTGGCCAGAGTGGGAAACCTCATGAAGTCGGAGCTTGGTTTGTTAGGGAAAGGAAAGGGAAGATACGTGTGCTGTACTGCAAACCTTGGTTTGTTTGGGATAAACTCCCCTGGCTTGTTCTCTGCCCCTGGCTGTGGGGAGAGCAGCTGCTGCTGCTGGGCTGCCAGCAGCAAAGAGCAGCAAGGAAAGAGCAGCAAAGAAAGCAGCAAAGAGAGAGCAGCAAAGAGAGAGCAGCAAAGAGAGAGCAGCAAAGAGAGAGCAGCACAGAGCAGCAGAGCCTGGAGCTGCTGTGCTCTGGTGGCAGCGAGTCCCTGCTGACCCGGGCAGAACCTGTCCTCAGGAGGTTCAGCCCTGCTCAGAACCAGGAGAGACAATCACCTGCCTGAGCTCCAAAAGCAGGTGAGGGAGCAGGGCTGGAGGGGCCAGAGCCTCTGCAGATGTGCTCAGGGCTGGCAGGAGGCACAGCTGCCCTGGGCCAGCTCCAGCTGCAGGTGAGCTCCACACCTCACTGCTGCTCCCGGAGCTGCGCTGCTGAGAGGAAAAACGGGAAACCTGAGAGCTGGGAGCTGCAGTTAACCTAGCCTGGCGTCTGGCCCAGGTTTCAAAAGTGGGAAAGTGCTGCGGCTCCTAAGCAGGCTGTCAGGATTATGAGGTGTTCTGTTCCTGTTCCAGTTGCTGCAGCTGGATGGACAAAGGCAGTCTGGGCTGCTGCACTCGTTCTTGTGCCCAGAGCCCCGAGGTGTCACAGAGAGCCCCACTGCTTACAGCAGCGTGCTGGGTGGAGAAGCAGCTCTGCAGGCCAGTTTTTGTAACAAACTGCCCTGAGCAGCCAGGCTCTGAACCAGCCTGTTAGACCCTTGCTAAGACAAGCGAAAAATTAAATATATAGTTTAGCGTTTCCCTTTCCTCTTCTAGCTTTTATCATTAAAAACAATCAAACAGCCAAACAAAAAACAAACAAAAAAAAATGCCAAAAAACCAAAGAACAAAAGGAATGCCAGCTCCTGTAGTCTTTATAATGTGTGCAAACTCCTACCATGAGCAGTATATGAGCAGCCTGCATCTCACCACTCCTCTTTTACTATTCCTCTCACTGGGCCAGTAGGAACACAAATCCAACTGGATCAGTGGGAACAACTGTATGTTTCCAATTCCATTGCCATTTTTGATTCAGGACACTTTTACTTTGGCTCAGCACGTTACCCAGTGCATTTAAATCTATATTTAGTTTCTTGTAAGGGAGAAGCTCAGTCACAGAAATCCCAGCTGTAGTAGATGTTTTGACATGCACGCTGTAAACCAGTGATTAGCAAGCTTTTTTGTAGTCCCCACAAGCCAAGATGAGTTATCCCACTGTGATTCTCCTGGTGAAACTATTTGACATCATGGGATCCTGTGATGCCAAGTGGCCAAAAATTACAGGAACTGTAATTCATCGGCAAGGTGAGGACAGCTTTCAGGGAGATACCACAACATCCTGCCACTTTGGAAATTCTGGCTGCATAGCTGGGAAGCTACAACTTGCTTAACTTCTGCTTCTAATTCTGGCTCCCAGATGTGTGGTTCCAGCTGCAGAGGGCTAGCACGCAAACCTGCAGTGCCAGAGGGGCTCAGGAGGTGTTGGGGTGTGTGACACCAGCCTGGCCTTGCACCTCAGAAACACTGAACACCTTCCACTGCCAGCAAAGACACTTTCCTTCTGAGTATAAATGAGAAAAGGAGTTTTATTTTAAAAGCGCATGCAACACAATGTTTACTTCTCTAATGTGTCAAATAGAAAATGAGAAAAAATGCACTGTAATTTTTCAATAAGGTGAAATCAAACCCAACCCCCCCCAACAGGAGGGTCAATGAGCTTTATGTGACAGGTTTTAGTTATCCCATGCATGAGTTTTCCAGGCAAATCAAATCCAAATGGATTAAGGACAGCCAAGTTGTTAAAATGAGGCTCATAATAATAAAAGCCAGCCCAAATGAATCATGGCCTGTATGGATGGAGTGGTGAATCACATTCCGTGACAGAAGAGAGTCCCTAAAACTTTTGTGACTCTGTATCTTAATAAAAAATAATTTCACAGTGAACTATTGGACACTAAACTGACAGCTATGATGCAAAGCTCTGTGGATACTCTGTGTTTAATAAATAAACCTCAGAATATAATGTTCAAGGATAGGGAATTCCCTCCTGGGCCAGTCCAGTGGTGTGTTTTAGGTAACACAGAAAGGAGGTGCTTTTCAGGACAAGCCCTGAGCCTGGCCACTTTCTGAATCCCATTTCCCTGGTTTTTTCCATGTTGTGCTCCACTGTGAGGGTGGAGAGTCCATCCCTGAGGGCTCATCCACCCTGAAGCAGCAGGGAGTCAAAAATGTGCAAAGAGCTTGGTGGTGCCTGAGCAGCAGAGCTTTGTAAGCGCCCCAGTGATGTTTCCAGCTGTGCTTTGCATGGGGGTTTGGTGCCTACAAATGGTGCCAAAACCTCCTGGAGATTCCTTGGCTAGGAATGTTTGGCTATCCTCTGGTTCTGGGGGGTGGGATCACCTGTTCCCCAGCGTGGTCAGCTACCCAGAGCCAAGGCACCATTATTGCAGCACAGGGGCAGAATGCAAAGGGTTAAGGCAGTTAAACCCAAGCCCTTCCAGCTCACCCGTGCTCATATTCTGCCTGTGGAAGCACCTGCTCCTCCTTCTCCTAGGGAGCTATAATTGGACTTTGTTTATGGCAAATAAAGGGTTTCATTGTAAAGACTGATAGGTCCTAATTGGGAAAAATCTGGCAAAGATTATTTGTCAGTTTTATGGAATAAAGCTGCTTGTCATGCTTTTACCTCCAGGAACTGGAGGAAGGCCAGGGGAGATTGTTCTCCTCTAACTTTTCATGAAGAGCTTCTTTTCATAGCTCACAAAAAAAAAAACTCTGAGAAGAAAAGAAAGAAAAAAACAACAAAGAAACCCCCCAAAACAACATCATTTCAACACCCAGCATCAGGAAACAGGAGTAGCTGAAGAGCCAGGCTGTCCCTTGAAGTTACACAGTTGTTCATGGGCTACAAAGCCATTAGACCTCCAGAAAAATGAAAATGATTCCATGTTAGGAATGCTCTTCGTTAAATACAATGTCTTGTTCTGATGTCCACTTACTGAAGCCAGGATGAAATAATTCCAAAGGGGATTGAAAAGACAAAAACAATCCAGTAGCTGGTAAACAAATTTTGGAAGCTAAATTCGTCTCAAAGGGAGAATTTTAGAAATTACTTGACCACCCTGAGCAGATCTTTGCAGTCAAAGTCATGTGATAGTTGAGGCATTTCAGTTTTGCAGACAAAGACAGGACAAGGTTTCATGCTAGAAGCAGAAGTAAAAAAAAATGTCTCTTTAAAATAAATAATATACAACTTTCCAGCAGTGAAGGTAATTAAAATTGTAGCTGTTTATCAGGGACAGCAGTGGCTTCACCAGGTTTTGAACAATCACAATGGAATTAAATCCATTTCAAGAACATGTGTGTTAGTTTAGCCTTGAAAAGAATTACAGCCTCTGTATTCAGGACAAATTAAAGGACCATAATATTCCCTTTCACGTCTTTCAGCATTTGCCTCTATAAATCTACTTCAGAGAAACTTCTGTTGGACTGGAGGCTGAAGGGCTGGGAGTTTCAGGATGTCTCTGTTCTGTCCCCTTCACTTTGCTTCTAGTGTGCTAAGAGCAGGTAACATTTTTAGGATTGTGTCATAGGGCTCTGCTTTCCCAGAAACAAAGCTGGGAGTTTAGTGCCTTCTCTTGGCTGCCTGTCTACTGAGCTTTGGTGTTCATGGGTCAGAAATTATCTTTTGGCATTCTTCCCTCTTTAGGAACTCCTGCTTATGGAATTGGGAATAACCAGAAATAGCTTATTTTCCATTGCCTTTCTCCTTCCAGGTGAAATGACTCCCTGCAGTGGGTGATGTTCAGGGTATGTCCCGACCTCCAGCTGGTCCCAGCATGAAATCTCATCTGCACGGTTTGGGCCAGCCCCACAGGCAGAAGGGACATAGCTTTACACACCTTCTGCACACCTTGTTTTGTCATCAGGTGGAATGTGGAATCTGCTGCTTCACAGCTATTTTGGTGAAGGCTAGACTGAAATGCTAAGGGTCTCCTTTTTATGTATGACAAAATGAAACTCTGGTTGTATTACGGCTGATTGATATTCTCCTAAATATTCAGTGGTCTGTCTCTGTGTAACAGCTCTCCAGCAGAGTTTGGAGTCTGACACTTGTGTGCTTTTAGGGCTTTCCTTGCCCAAAGCAGCCTCTGGGCAGGCACAGCACGTGCACTGTGGTACCTGTGGCACAGTTTTCCGTGTGATTCCCAAATTTTGTGCAGCTAAGGCCTTGTGTCTGTGCCAGCAATCAGAATGAGCTGTGTTTGTGCTTAGCTGTGTTTATGATCAGTGATTGTATTCTCTCATACTCACCTCTGTTTTTGTGGCATATTCAGCCTGTGATTTTTCAGATTTTTGTGCTATCAGTATTTACCACAGATTTTGTAACTTGCTAATTTCTCAGACAAACTCAATACTCAGCACAGACCCAAATCTTCAAGGATCAGTGGGAGAGGGGGTGCTACCCAAACCTTGATCTTCTTGCTCCATGAAGTACACAGGCTTGCTCAAAGTTCTTCCATGAGCTGTTAAAGAGGTTTTCAGGTGTAGATATTGTATGAAAGGCCAGAAAAAACACCAGCCTCACTCTGGCTGTTGTGTGTCATTGCCCTTGCAGAGCTGGGAGCTGGGCAGGCTGTGCTGCAGCCCCAGCAGTGCTGCCCCTGGCAGTCAGAGCCTTGGCAAGACCTTTGTGCTCTGTGCCACACAACAAACACAGGGCTGAGACAATTCTTGTCCCCAGGGCTTCGAGACAGGACAAAGAAAAGGGCACCAAAAAATCTCCTGGGTGTCACAGGCACCAGAAGGTTGTAGGTCCAGAGTTAACAAAACCGGGAAAAGAAGGAAAGGAGACAGGAGACAAGGAAAGGACAGGAGAGGGCAGTGGTGGCATTTTCCCCGGGAGGAGCTGATCCTGCAATCACGCTGTAGTCAAACTGGCAAGTTAAAAACCTCATCAGTGATCGCAGCCTCGATGAGAGGCTCCTCTAAGAATTAACCATGATAAGAGCCATGGGTAGAGATGTTTGCTGAGTGTCTACCTCCTGCTGTCCCAGCCAATTCCACGTTTTGTACTTGCTAAGCAAACCGTCTGAACTTCTGGAATTACAGATGATTAATAACAGCACTTGCTAACAGAATGGGCTGTCCTGGGAAGAGCAGAGCTGGTACTGGAGGCAAGGGAGGGCAGTGGGGCAGGGGCTGCCTGCTGGCTGTGGTCACCTTGGCTGGGTGCCACAAACTGAGGCTTGCAGTTTTGAATAAACCTTTTAGGAGATGCCTCTATCAACCCACCCTGTGTGCATCACGTGCCCTATTCTCCATAAATAATGAAATGTGGAAAGAAAAAGTGGCTGAGTTGTATTGGGCAATGTACCCTTGTGTCTTTGTGCACGAGGGGGAACGGAGAGGGAAGGGGCCTGTCCCACACACAGACATTTCCTGAGACACCCTGCATCCCCATCGTGGTGGGCTTTTCCAGCTGCCACGAGCTGAGGCTGTTTCCAGTGGTGAAGAATCACAGAAGCAAATCCTGTAGCTTGGAGTGTCCATGGGGTGCCAGGGAGGCTCAGAGGAACAGGACTGTGCTGGTGCTGGGCAAATACTGCATGACAAAAAGTCCCTGTCCCCAGAGGTTACAGTTCAAAGCAGGAAGAGCAAACAGTGATAGAACAAACACATGTCAGCTTTCCAAACAAGGTGACACAATTTAGATCCTAAAAATGGTAAAAGGTTTTTGCTCTTGTCCATAAAATACCCTAAGGACAAACAGCTGGCTCATCCCAGCAGAGGGAGACTGGAGAGGGGAAGCTGAGGGAGTGAAGAACACCCCAGCCAATTTGTTGATGACTAACATACTTTAGAACAACAGGCTGCTTTTTAAACTTAGAGGGTGACTTGCTGAGTGGTTATTGGCTGTTCACTCCTGGTCGTGATAAGAGCTCCCACAGGACATTCAGTTCTTTCCATCTTCTCCCGCATGGGTTTATCTGTGAACATCAGAGCAGAGCAAAGGGAAGGAGGCTGGGCAGGTTTGTTTCATCTCTGCTGTGACTAATCCTGGTGTGCTGGGCTGGCTGCTCTGGAGCAGCGATGGCACTGACCTGACTGGCCCTTGGCAGCCCCTTCCTGCCTGAGCAGGGGGCTTGCACTAACTTGATCCCCCAAGGTGCCCCCCAACCCCAAGCACGCTGGCATTCCATGCTCTTCTGACAGGGTTCCATTGACAGTTATCACAGCACCACCAATGATTCCAAGAGCAAGATTCAAACAAAATTAATTTTCACCAAGCTGGGAAACCCAGAGGTCTGCATGAGCATCACAGTGAGCATTCCAAAGGCTTTGGCTGAGGAGCTGCTGAGGGCTGCACACTCCTTGGCAGTGGAGGAACAGGACAGGCCCATTCTGGCACACCTGCCCTGTCACAAACCCTTCCTACTCTCCCCTTCCCTTCGGCCTCAGAAATCAAAACGTTCCTGCATTGTCTGCTATGCAAAAGCAGCTAAAAAAGCCAAGGGAAACTTCCAGAAAGATGGGGCTACAAAGGCCTGCTTGGGATGCTGACTCAGGGCTCTTCTCAGAAATGCCAAGCTGTACAATTGGCTTTGTTGCCTTAATAGTTTTATTCCTGCACCAGAGTTTGGTCTCTGTTGCTCCCATGTTTGACTGCTCTAGAATCAGGTTGTTCAATTGGTTGGGAGCCTTCTGATTTTCTTTCAGCCTTACTTTGTTAGTTGTCAGTTCATGCCTATTTACTCTTACTCCAACAGCAGTATTTAGCTCAATCTGTTCTTTTCCTTCCTTTCCTATTTCCCTTGATGCCTTAATAGCCATAAATCATATTCTTTTCCACACTTCATTTTTCTAGGTTTACTGACCTTCTTTCTTGTATCACTCCCTTGCTCAAATGCCAAGCTGTACAATTGGCTTTGTTGCCTTAATAGTTTTATTCCTGCACCAGAGTTTGGTCTCTGTTGCTCCCATGTTTGACTGCTCTAGAATCAGGTTGTTCAATTGGTTGGGAGCCTTCTGATTTTCTTTCAGCCTTACTTTGTTAGTTGTCAGTTCATGCCTATTTACTCTTACTCCAACAGCAGTATTTAGCTCAATCTGTTCTTTTCCTTCCTTTCCTATTTCCCTTGATGCCTTAATAGCCATAAATCATATTCTTTTTCACACTTCATTTTTCTAGGTTCTAGGTTTCACTCCCTTGCTCAAGGAAAATTCATCTTTACTGTTTCTGAAGACTTGAGGGACTGGAATTACACTTCCCTTTACACTGCTTGAGCTTGTGATAAATAATACATCTATGTTATAATGTGGGAAGAAATAAAATGTTCTGCAGAATAAGGGCTGGTCTTAGCAAACAGGCCCATGCACAGGGACTTGCAGGCTGGGATGGAAAGCTGAGAGTCTCTCTGGCTGTGCTGCAGCTGTACCCTGAGCTAAGATGGGGAATGGGGCCAGAATGGCTCCACCAAAGCTGGATGTGATCCACTGCTGGGGGCTGAGCCCATTTTTTGAGTGGGGATCTGACCACGGGCCAAGGAAGAGGTGCCTGCAGGATCAGCATTTCTAGATGTTGCTATTTTATTATTTTTCTTGAAGTTGAGCTTTTCCTGCCAGATGAGAAATATCAGTTTTCATGTTAGGTGAGAAAAAATTTGAATGGATGAACCATAAAAGCTCAGAACTTAGAAGGGAATTGAGGAGAGCCCAAGCTTTGCCCTGGTGAAAGCGGCAGTGGTGGAGGCAGCAGAGCCATGCAGGGAGGTCAGGCAGGGGACAGGAGAGCCTTTGGGATGTCCCACGAGCTCCAGCCCCTGCTGCTCCCTGCCTGGGAAGCACTGCCCCCCTTTTCTTGTCAGGGAAGTGGATCAGAGTGTCCTCTGTGGCAGCAGCAGCTCTTTGTGCTGAGCAGGCTGCAAACGCAGCTTGGCCCTTGGAGTCACTCACGGTTTCATGTTTTGGACAAGTTTATACTGCTGAAGAATGTAACCAGTGCATTTTAACTTGCTCTGATTTTGGATGTATTTGTCTTTTCACTACCAATTCACTCACACTTTCTGCTGTCACCTCAGTCCAGGAGGTTTGTCCTGATGTGTCTGTGTTAAGTTTTTCATTGTCTGTCAGTACCTGGAGAGAAGAGCAGGGGGACCTGTCCGTGCAGCTCAAATACAATTTGATTAGTAGAGATTAATAAATCAGATATTTGATTATTTTGGTCTGGCCTGAGTTCAAGCTCCTGTTCCCTCCCAGCTGTGGGAGGGCTAGTTCAGCCAAAAAAAATCCATGCCTAGATTTTTACTTTCGGGAAGTTCAGGCATTTGAGATCCAAAATTAGGTTTTCAGTTTGTGCCAGGAAGGAATCAGCCACCAGATTAAGAATTTGGATGCTTTGCCTCACAAAAATTTCTGGGAGTTGTATATCAGATCCAGGATTTCAGATCTATTCCCAGAGTAAGCTCAGCACTAAAGCTATGCCTTATCTTCTCATTGCAGAGGTAGGAAGGAAAAAAATGAAAAATTAGCTTGAAGGAAGAGGGAAAAAAAAAAAGAAAAAAAGAAGTAGGAAAGGAAAAGTGATAAAGGTGGTAAGTCACATGGGGGATTGGGGAATGAAGCTCAAGGGCAAGGGATGCAGCTGAAAGATCAGATAATAAATGTTGCTTTTGTATAAAAGGTTCTCCTTTCCATGTTCCGATGGCTGTCCCAGACACTCGGGGTCAAGGGGTTATTTTTAAGTTGGCCATTGATTCATACAAGATGCCTGGTTATGAAATATGGGAATCTTTCAGCAGAGGGAAAAACTTCCCCGTGAGCGACTGCCTGGAAACCCGCAGCAGGGAAGGGTTAATGGTTGCTCAGTTTACAGCTGGGAATTGCTGGTATCCAGGAAACAACACAGAATGCACAAACCATGAGACCAGCTGGAGCCTGCTGGAATCCCATTCATTTTGGCAGAGGTGTCTGTGGTCTCCAATTCTGACATCACTGCATTTGCGTCACGCTGGAATGCCTTAACCACTTCTCCCTTTCTATTTTTTTCCTGTCCCCCTCTTATTTCTGCGGCTGACTCAGACCTGCAGAGCGATGAGAAGAGGCAGATCACAAACCCCCAGACCTCCTGCCCTCGATGCAGCTGCACCTGAGCTGTGAGATGCAGATTTTGGGCTGTGGGAGAAGCTCAGGGAGCGGGGGGGTGGCTGGGAATCCTTCCTGCTCCCAGTCCTGGCCATCACCTGGCTGCACCAGGGCCCAGAGGGAAAACACCTGGGTGCAGGAGCCTGTCCAAGAGCTGGACACACACTGGCACTGCTGCCTCCTGACTTTGGTTGATCAAACATGACCAACTGCCATGAAGTGGCTGAAAATGCACGCAGCTGCCTTTTGGAGTGGTGTGCACAGAAGCTGTGTGTCACCTGCTGTGTCACCTGCTGTGTCACCTGCTGAAGCTGGCTGCTCACAGCAGGAACCCCTCTGCCCACAGGAGGCTGTGCCCCATCCCCATTTTGCTCTGGAAAGGCCTGACAAATGTGTCCAGTGTGTTCTGCATGGAAGACCCTTTGTTTTAGAACAGATTGTGACCTCAAAGGGCTGTGTTAAGGGAAATATATTGTGTTTAAGTATTTCAGGACTGCTTCTGAAGCCTGTTTGTGTCTGGTATTTATCCTCAGCAGCTGATTTGCAACTTCACTGCTCTGCAGGCAACCACTGATTATCCTGTGATTCTTCTTCTCATGATTAATATTCTAAGCCTCAATGTTCAGCCTTATTTTAAAATGCAGAATAGAGCAATCATCACAAAGGAATCGCTGTGGTAATCGTGAGAAAATGCATATGTGTGACTGGGTCACCAGGGAAATGGAAGAAAATCAAAAAAGTGCTCTTGGAAAATTTGGAACGCGATAGACTGTAAAAAGACTGATCTAGATCTCTGTTCTAGATCTAGAAAATTAATCCAGAATAGCTATGTGGATGTTTTTGCACTATTTCCTCTCCCTTTCTCAGAGTGTGCTCTAATTTAAAGGCTTGCCTTTTCCTCTACATGTTTACACAAATATTTGTCTTGCTATAAATAGATGTGCACTCACACCTCAGGTTTTCAGACCCCAGAGGAATGCCTCTATTGAAGGATTTCTGGTTGGGTGTATGCAATGTCAAACCTGTCCTTCAGACTCCAGGCCTGCACGGGCTGTGCTGTGGGCAGGGTCTGCAGGACGGGATTTGGGATTTCCCATGTCTCCAGTGGAGAATGCCCATCCCGTTTCTTCTCCAGCTGTGAGGGGCAGGGGCTCAGGCCGTGGGAGATGCTGCTCAGGGGGCAGCCTGTCCTGCCAGGTCCCTCTGGGCTGGCACACCTCTGTGTGCAGGAGAGAGAAGAGAAAGGCAGCCCTCCTCCTCCTCCTCCTCCTCCAGCCGTGCACCCCACTGCTGCAGCACACATTTGGAGGTGTTGGAACAATCCAGGCTGGTCTATGTTTTGCTTCCAGAGGGTTGTTACTGATCCTAGTGAGAGATTGAAAGGGTGGAAAGGAGAACAGGATGGGACATGCAGGCACCAGCCCTGCCAGGTTGAGGAGCACAGCCAGTGTGAGTCCCTGGCACACAGGATCCACAGCCAGCTCCAGAGCTCTTACAAAACCTGCTCTGGAAGTCCTGGGCACGTGGATTTTGCTGGATTCCTCGGCATTCTTAAATTTAGGTATGCCATGAATCAGTCATTTGTAAGATGCAGTTCCTGAAGCAGGGTCCTAACACAGAAAGATTCAGGAATTCAGAGCTTAGCAATTGCCAGTGGCTTTCCTGGGACCTGCTGAATGTTTATGGCAGTGGCCTCTTTAGGCACAGAGCGTCTGAAAACTTCACCTTCCCCTCTCAAAATCAGCAGTGCATTTATGTGCACCTCTTCTTTCATATGAAGGGTTTGCTCACTGGCGTGGGGGATTTGGCTCGGAAGTTCTGAGTTCAGCTTGGTATGAGGTTTCAGCTTTTCAGAATGCTTTGATGACCTGGACTGGGTGACTCTTCATGTCTTGTGCTGCAGGATTTGAAGCAGTGCACCTACTCCTCTTTCCATTTCTGGTGCACTTTTGTCACTGGCAGGAGCAAGGCTTTTCCTGCCAGGCAGGACAAAAGCAGCAGAGGTGAATAACCCCTCCAGGAGAGTGCAGTGCTTGAGGCTCGTGTCTGTCACACACACCTGATCCCTCAGTGGGGCTTCCAGGCAACACAAATAAACACGGCAGTTCCAACGCTGGGAGCACCCACACTCACGGTGTTGCTGTCTCACGACATCACGGACGGATCTCATCCTTCACCAGCTGCACGAGGAGCTGGAGCCAGCAGCAGGTCACTGCTGCCCTCTGAGGAGCCGAGTGCCAGGCTGGGAAGCACGGGCTGAGCTCTGGCCGCGCCTCTCGCCCAGCAAACACCGTTCAACTTGACTCAAAAGATGTTTTTTCACATTAGAACCGAGGAGGAATGCGCCTGTGAGCCTCCTGGGAGTGGTGTGAGGAAAGGCACGGCCATTGGGGAATGTCATTAGCGTCAGTGAGGCCGATGAGAGCCACCCCGCCCTGCTGCCCTGGTGTGAATGTGTCACAGGCCCTGGCAGAGCTGGTGCTTGGCATTTCTGCACGGCCCCAGCCGAGCCCTTGATGGTTCTTTTTTCCATGCATGATCTTTCCTTGTTTACCACCCTTTTTCATAACCAAGGCACCCATCTTGGATTGTTCAAGCTGGGGTCATCCCAGCACTGGGAGTCACTGGGAGACGCTGTGCTTGCCAGGCTCATCCTCCTTATCTTCCATTTCTGTTCTTGCAGATCCTCTCTGCATGGTTAGCAACATTTCAGCCTCAAAGCTGTACTTTGAAAGGTAGCTTGAATTTTAATCAGAGTCTCTGAGAGATGCTGTCCAGCCTGTCTGGCTGTTTTTGTGCACAGCCCCTGAGTGGGAGACCTGGCAGCCGAGGAACTGTCTCTGCCTATCCTTAAGTGTAATGACAATATATAGTTGAGTTTGTAGTACAGCATAGGAAGTTTTGTACCAATTTTGATGTAGTAATGACATCTGTAGATGAGCTCAGTACCCACTAAAGTCAATGGCAGGAATGCTTTGTTGATCTCTGTTTATTTGAATATAATGTAACTTAAAGCTGAGGTTTGGTCTTGCACCTACTCCTTGTAACAGCAATGTATGAACTGACGTAGCAAACCAGTCAAAAGAGCTAAACATTCAAAATGAGGTGCAGAAGAAGCCATACATGTGAAATGAGCCTGATCTTGGATCAGGCCTGGGTCTGATACCATTAAAAAATGGAACTTGTTGTGTCACCTTCTTCATTCTCCACGACCAGTAGTCATATTGCATCTTTCCCTTCTATTGCCATCACTGTCTATATTTTATTTATGATTAGAAGAGGAACTAAAGCTCTGAAAGGCCATCAGAAGATAAAAACCAGCCCACTGAAGTAATGTGCCTGAAGTCATGTGCCAGGTCAATGGTTGCTTTTAAATCAGGTAAATAAATGCTGTATTACAACACCAAAATAATGGAAAATATTGTCTGGCAGCAGCCTGGGCTGCACTGCGGAGCGGGTGAGGAGCTGCTGGTGGCTCTGTGTGCCTGCAGTTCACAAAGTTAGTCCTGAGGGGGTGTTTTGCAGTCAGCTGAGGCCTGAGGGCTCTGGCCCACCACAGTTTCCTGTCTCCCTCCCGAGAAGAATCAATGTCTGTCACATCTGTAAAGTCACACTGCATTTTGATTATTCTCTGCATTTTTCTTTAATTATGTCCCCTTTTTCCTTCTTAAGAGACTCTTAAAATTTTCAAATATAATAAGAAATAATAATAACCAATTAAAAAGCTGTGGGTATTAAGTGGGAAATAACAGACTGAAACAAAAGTCAAGGATTATCCTGGGAAATGACGTTTATGGATCCTGGACCACTCAGTTCTATGAGGCAATCTGAGGTTTTGGCTGGGCTTAAAAATGCGGCAGCACATCTTCACAAGGAGAAGCTTTGACAGAACTCACCCAAGTAGATTTTCTGCAGGCTGGCTGTGGAGGTGAGGCAGCTGTCACCCCCAGCAGCGCTGCTGGCCCTGTCCCTCTGCTCTGGCACCCCATCTGTGTCAGGGCTGCAGCTTCCCCTGGGTGACCCACGATGGGCCTGGCAGCAGCCAGGGTGTAGACATGGTTATACAAGCAAAAAAAAAAAAATTAAATTCCCCTGTATACTGCATTTCCCTTGTAAAGTTAATACAAACCAGATGGGTGAAAACATTTTTTTTTAGTGTAACTCCACCGGGACAACCAAATGTTATTGATATGGTGAGCACTGGAGGGAAGGGGGAAGAGGGTCTGTGTGAAAGCTTTGCCAGCTCTGCTGAGCAGCTCCAGGAGGTTTGGGGCACACAGGGCTCTGCAGATGTGTTTGTGAGCAAGGTGTCACAGCAGAGAACAGCCCAGCCCCAGCTGCCCCTGCACAGGATGTTTGTGGAGACAGGACAGCATTTGGGAACCGTATAGGGATGTATAAAATCATCTCAGATGACACTTGCTTTGAAAAGACAGCCAACAGGGAGGAACTTGCAAGGTCCAAATGTTGCATTGTTTGGTCTTTCTCTTCTTTTATGGTTGAGTAATGGTGTTTTAAGACATCTTATCCAAACATCATAAGTTTTATCATTCAAAGTGGCTGAAGAAGATTATACCTTTTCTACTAAAACACCCTGCCCTGAAAACCAGCATGTGAAAGCATTACCTACTAAAAGTAAGTCAGATTAATTTAACTTTCACTATAGTTTCAACAGCTTAGGTCTCAGTAATGAAGACACTTTTAATTTCAACTGGATGTTAGGCTTTAATGTGACTTAACTGGACCTCAGGCTTTTGTGTGACATCTCTTGAAGTCTGCACTCATGAGTTAGCTCATGACTTACATTCTGATAACACCATTAGACAAAACAAAGTCAAGAGGGAAGAAAAGCTCTTAATTAGCTATGCAAACAGGAACCCTTCTGTGGAAGTGCAGGACCAAGGATTTATCCCTATAAATCCCTGTGGCCATCAAATGTTAGGTGCAGTGAGCAGACCACCAGGCTCAACTGGTGCCATTGCTTTAGCTTGGAGTACTCGCCCAGGAAAGGCTGAGGTGCAATCTCAACAGGGATTTCCAGACCTGATCTTCTTTGTGCAGCCTTTCTCATGTGAATCAGGCTTTCAGGATCAGGACCAAGGCCCTCATCCAAAGGCTGCTCAAGTCAATGGAAAAACTCTCATTGTCTTTAGTGAGCTTTGGATCAGGCCCCGAAAGTTGAGTCATACTTTGAATGGAACATTGTTTGAAGCAAAACAGGCTCAAGGCTTCATTCACGTAGAGGTTTTAACTGTTAAGTGAAATTTCCCAAGCACTTCCTGTGCCCTCCTGCCTGCTTCCTGCTGTCACTTCTCCCGAGGGACACACGGCCAGGGAGAGCACCATGAGCCCAACGCCTGCCTCCAGTGTCTTCAGCCTGTTCTCTACCTTTTCTCTATGAAATCCTGGCCACGTGGCCAAAGTGAAGATGTCCCATTTCCCCCCAAGAACGTGGGTGAAAACATCTTTATTTCTTTTAACTTCAGCCTTAATATTACCGTTGTTATTGACCAGTGAGTATTTGTGTGATCAAATTTTATTTTCAATTCCCACATACGTTCCTGTGACTCCAGGTATTCTTAGGGAGACTGATTTGGCCAGAACTCTGATCAGCAGAGGTGGCAGAGCAGCTCTTCTCTTCAGTAGGTTTTCAGCACACAGAAATAATAGTTATGTCTCATACTTGTTGCTTTAGTGCTTGTTCCACATCAGCTGGGCAAGGACACTGGGTGGAATGATGTGTTTGTGCTTATTTTTACATGTGACATTTAAGAGGCATAATAAAGCATGAAGATTTTCTCCAGATGTGTTTATAATAGAGATCTAGAAATATGAGGGATGTTTTGTTGACCTTAGGCACAGGTATTTAATATTTACTAATTGACTGGAATTGCTGCACAAGTGATATATATCCACTGGGACTGTCATCACCCCAAAATAATTAACAGCCCAGTAGGTAGGACAATCAGCAGGGTTGTGAGAGATTTCTGGAGTCAAACCCAGGAGAAGAACTCATGCCCCAAGTCTTAATGTGAGGGTATTTCTCTCCAGAGCAGTGGCTGCTTTAGGGCTCTCCTGTTGTGACCTTCAATTTTGATTAAAAATTCAGCAGATCACTGGACCTGAATAAAGAGATCATTTTGAGCCTCAAGTGGTCAGAGTACTTGTGTGGGAGACCAAGGTCACTGCCTGTTTAATATTTGTACCCAACAGGACAGTTCCAATGCCACATTCCCATTACACATTTCGGGTCCAACGTAATGTAATTTTCCTTTAAGAAAACCTACAGAGAAACCCTTCCCCAGAAGATTCCCAAGTAGCTTTTCCTCCTGAGCTACCTACAGGCTGTGCCAGAGTAGCTGACGTACAATGAGATTTTGCCCTGGGTAATTTTGAGTCCATGGGTTTTTCCTAAGGGTGATTCATTTTACAAAAACACACAACAAATAAACAAACACATACTGGAGTTAAGAAGCAGCATGTGCTATGGATTAGGGAAAAGAGCACCCCTCGAAAGCCCAGCTGTCATGTTCAGTATGAAGATAATGTTGGCTTTTTCCATTCCATTGTCTTCCTTTCTGTCTGCTCTTTGCTCACTGTGTCTCCCCTCATTCAGTCCTCGCTCTCTGTGTCATTTGTTTGTCTCCCTTGCTTCTAGGCTTTGTCTAGACCAGGCTGGGGGATGTCTTGGCCAACTCCAGCTAAGAGCAGAGCAGATAAGACAGTGAGCCTTGGACTTGCTTTAAATGGACTGACCTAGATACACTAAAATATTAAACTAAACATTATCTCCTTTTCTAGATGAGCTGTTTTTTCCTCTGAAATGGATGTTGGTCCTTTCTAGAGTAGGGTCAATACCAGTCCCATCACCATCCCTTGTGAATGCCTGCCAGCCTTGCACAAAGCAGCACTGATCAGCCTGGCATGTCCAGCTCATTCTTGATCTCTCCCCAGAGGGAGAACTGGGTTTGCAAGCAAATGTTTTCCTTTCTGCAGCTTCATTTTTATTTGGAAAATGACATTCCTGCATTGTGCTTGACTTGAGAAGGTGGTTCAAAGCACATCTGATGCTTGGAGTAGGAGCTCAGGAGTTTGGGAGTCTATTCTAGGGATGCAGGGTCCTTAACAGATTAAACATTTCCCTAAAAAATGAACTTTATCTGAAGTGAGCAGGCAGGGCTCCAGTGTTTGGCAATCTGTGTTGTAAATACTGTGGAAGGAGACAGGGAGAAGTAAGCAGAAGCTTAGGACACAAATAAGAAGGGGGAAAAAAAATTAATGTATTGGTTCCCACCTAAATCTGAGATTTCAGTTTTCTCTCTTCTATCTCTCTCCCCATCCAACTTCCTGTAACAAGACTGAGCCTTCTCCAGTGAAATTACAGTGAATGTCAGCTCAGGGAACGTGATCAAAATTAATCCCATTTCCCCAGTAAGTCCACACAGGTTTTTCCTTTTATTTGTAGGAAATGCACATGTGTAACTAAATCCAAATTTGGCAGAGATAAGACTTTTGAATCAATTCACAATGAGTCTCTTTCATTCTGCTGTAGCTGAAGCACAATATCTCACCCTAGAATGTGATTAGCTTCTCCATATAGCAATATCCCTGCCCTTTTTATTCTTGTAAGGATATAATTGGTGAGGCAGAATGTACCTGGAACGTATCTTGCTGCAGCAGACACAGCAGCTCTGCTCTTTGGAAAGTGACACTCAGAATTTCTTAGCTCCAGTCCAGTTGTCATAAGAAGAGATGATTAATTAGCCACGAGCTGGGGCAGGACAGGGGGACTGAGGGCTGGGAACAGGCAGGGAAATGGCTAAACAGATTCAAGGAACAGTAAAGCAGGCCAAGAGCTGGAGGAGAACTGCTGGAGAGATCTCTGGCTTGAAGGCCAAAGATTTCCAGGCAGAAGCCAGAAGGGCTTTATAAACGTAAATGAGTGGGTGGACAGAACAGATCAGCCATGTATTCAGAGGTCTTGAGCTTCACTGACCCTCTTTAGCACCAGATGCTGCTTTTAATGCACAGCTGGCTGGTGGAGGAGTATTTCTGTGTAAACAGACTGGGAGATGGACCCAACATCCAGGCTGGAGCGCGGAGCCGTGCGCCCAGCACTGCTGCTGGCTGCAGCCTGGGATCCTTCTGAGATGTATGTACTGTACTGGATGAATCACTTCCTGCCCCTGCCCTTTGTGCTGCTGCTGCATCACGGCTCTGCAGCCCCGGGCCGAGCTGTTGGTGTGCTCCCAGCCCGGCCTGGCGCCCGCTCGCACGGACGGGAGGCTGCATGCGTCTAAAGTGCTGTGTCACACTTGGTTATTAATGACCGAGAACCACATGACACAAACTTCTGGGAAGCTCCAGCAGATTCCAGGAAGGGGTCAAGGAGTTCAATAAACAGTTTTATTAGAACTTGAATTGCAACCAAAAGGCTGCACATTGACTTTTTTTTATAAAAAACTTTGTGAGTGTTACTTGAATTTGGAAATCCTGTGAATGGCAGCAGAAGCACACAGGGTTATCTTTTCTTCCTGCTGATTTTTGTCACTGCTAGTTCACAGTTGTCCTCGGTAAGGAAACCTAAATGCACCCTCCGTTTACATTTTCCAGTTGCCTTTCAGGTTGTTGGTAAACTGTAAGGTTATCTGAATTTCAAGGCTCATATTCGTGCCTCAGTGATATACTGGTGGAAATCGAGGTGAGCAGAGAGATCCTAGACTGCAGCAATGCCTCAGGTGACTGTGGCAGGTAAAGGACAGAGAAACTGCAGGTGGGTGCAGCACTGCAGTGGGGTGCAGGTCACTGTTCAGGATGACAGATTCCATGAGAGCTGAGGAGCCCTGGGGAGGGAATGTGCACCCACCCTGAGGAGGGGCTGGGCACAGGACACGGGGCCAGGCTGAGCAGGCTCATGGCACCTCTCAGTGTCCCCAGCCTGAGTGGCACCACCTGGCTCTGTGTCCTGGCAGCAACCCCGCCAGCTGAGTAAGTTGATGCTCTGTAAAAAAATACTTTTTCAGTGAATTGCCTTTGCTAAAGTAATTGCTTTTACATTATCTCTACCACACACTCGTTAGGACCAAGCTGCAGTTGTGTCTCCCTGAACATGCTTTCAGTTAATGCTCCTGGCTGCACTTCTGTGTTTGCTCCTGCTGCCATCAAGCCCTGGGAGCTGCCCAGCACGGTGGATGGTATAAACAGCTCCATTTGTTCATTCATCAGCTTGTCTGTAGCAGAAGAAATGGGAAACAGGAATTCATCTCCCTTTCAAAGTGATCAGAAAGCATCCTTTATAGTAAATATTAATGAGCATTAATGAGCATTGCTATTTCACTGTTACTAAGCACGGACGGGAGGCTGCATGCGTCTAAAGTGCTGTGTCACACTTGGTTATTAATGACCGAGAACCACATGACACAAACTTCTGGGAAGCTCCAGCAGATTCCAGGAAGGGGTCAAGGAGTTCAATAAACAGTTTTATTAGAACTTGAATTGCAACCAAAAGGCTGCACATTGACTTTTTTTTATAAAAAACTTTGTGAGTGTTACTTGAATTTGGAAATCCTGTGAATGGCAGCAGAAGCACACAGGGTTATCTTTTCTTCCTGCTGATTTTTGTCACTGCTAGTTCACAGTTGTCCTCGGTAAGGAAACCTAAATGCACCCTCCGTTTACATTTTCCAGTTGCCTTTCAGCTTGTTGGTAAACTGTAAGGTTATCTGAATTTCAAGGCTCATATTCGTGCCTCAGTGATATACTGGTGGAAATCGAGGTGAGCAGAGAGATCCTAGACTGCAGCAATGCCTCAGGTGACTGTGGCAGGTAAAGGACAGAGAAACTGCAGGTGGGTGCAGCACTGCAGTGGGGTGCAGGTCACTGTTCAGGATGACAGATTCCATGAGAGCCCACACTGCTGAGGAGCCTTGGGGAGGGAAAGTGCACCCACAGGACACGGGGCCAGGCTGAGCAGGCTCATGGCACCTCTCAGTGTCCCCAGCCTGAGTGGCACCACCTGGCTCTGTGTCCTGGCAGCAACCCCGCCAGCTGAGTAAGTTGATGCTCTGTAAAAAAATACTTTTTCAGTGAATTGCCTTTGCTAAAGTAATTGCTTTTACATTATCTCTACCACACACTCGTTAGGACCAAGCTGCAGTTGTGTCTCCCTGAACATGCTTTCAGTTAATGCTCCTGGCTGCACTTCTGTGTTTGCTCCTGCTGCCATCAAGCCCTGGGAGCTGCCCAGCACGGTGGATGGTATAAACAGCTCCATTTGTTCATTCATCAGCTTGTCTGTAGCAGAAGAAATGGGAAACAGGAATTCATCTCCCTTTCAAAGTGATCAGAAAGCATCCTTTATAGTAAATATTAATGAGCATTAATGAGCATTGCTATTTCACTGTTACTAATGAGTGTTGAGGCACAGAAATTAAGGGTCCAAGACAACTTATTCTGACATAAAATTAAGGTGCTTTTTGGACTTACTAGAAAGTGACCAAGTTGCTACTTGAAATAAATAGAAAAGCTACAACCAGAGGCTGTGTGTACCTCATACTCCACAGGACAAAATCCTGAGTGCTGGCTTTTGTTGGCTGTTTGCTGCCAACCACGGCTCTGGAGAATGTTCAGCAGTTCTCCCACTGAGCAGACAGACCAGCATTGCCCCCCAGACAGAGCTGATGCACCAAACTCTGCCCTGGCTCATTCCTGGGTGCTGCAGCCACCCTTGGGGTGGAACACAGCAAGTGCTCAGCACAACATACAGAGCCACTCAGCAGTCTTTGATGGGGGAAGTGAAAAACACTACATCTGTTTGAAATAAATGGGGAATTTTAGGGAGGTAGAATGGAATTACCCAAGCTGGGATCTGACTTCAGTTAACTGGCATTAACTCTTGCAAAAGCAGCCTCAAATTTTTCAATGATCACACTACACTGGCCAGAAGTGCAGGCTGACCTCCTGTCCTAGGGATGGCATTCCAAACATCCTGGTACCTCCTCCCCTGGGGAGGTGGGCTGGCTCCCTGCTGACTCTGAGAAAACCCTTCAGCTAATCTCTGAAGCTGCTTCCACAGCACTTGGAGCTTCTCAAAGCCTTCACCCAACTTGTGCCATCACTCGTCATGGCCGTTCCAAGGTTCCTCATTAGAAAGGCTTTCTGTGCGTGGCATATCCAGCCTGTTGGTGCTGCTGGACCATGGCCAGTCTCTGCAGCAGTCCTGTGCCATCCCTGATGGTCATTCCTGGCCTGGTGCACATTATCTGCAGGGGCTGCTGAAGTTCTGGGCACCACAGACACTTCACTTCGTGTAGAAGTTGCACACAGATGTGCAAAAGATGCTTTTTCATGCCAGACAATTTGCATCTTAGGGAATGCCTTAGGGAAGCTGTGACTGGAAGGTGTAACTGTGGAGTACCCAGGGAGCTCTGAACTTCTTTGAGGAGGCAGAGGGACAGGAGCACACAGACAGAGCCTTCAGCTTTCCGAGGCTGACAGTCCCTGGTCCTCTGCTTGCCAGGGCAGAGCTGCAGATCACCTTAAACAAAAGCACTTGGCTTTGCCCCAAAATATGAAGCATCTCCAACCAAACTGGCACACGTCCACAGTCAGTCTCTGAGGTTCTGAGGATCTCCAGCTGACAGGATCACAGCACCAAAGGCACAGGACTGAGTCTTGCTGTCCTGTGCCTCCATGCCCTGTGGTGTCTGTGTGGAGGGGTCACTCCTGTGGGTTTTCCCACAGCTGGGCATTTACTGCTCCCTCTCTCATCTGCTTTCTGTGCTGGTGGGTACAAGGCCACTGCTCCTGAAGCTTTTCCCTTCACAGATGCCTTCATAAAATTTATTTTCTATCTGACACCTACAGTGAAGCACCAAATGTTAACATGATTTCCACATGTGTCTTTGTATCAGATCTGGTGGGAAGCCCCCAGTTGCTTTGAAATTATACTGATGGATAAAGAGACACGTGTTTGTACCATATGCAAACATAGCACAGTGACATAAATCCCATTTCCTTGGGCAATCCTGTCAAAGATAAGAAATCTGGCAAGAAAGAGTCACCAGAGGATGCTCTGCCAAAGATGAGGTTGGCATGAAAAAGGAGGAGATGGCAAAGGAAAATTTAACATTTCACTGGACAGCTATTTCTCCCGAAGTGTCAATCAAAATGTTTTGGCAGGATTTATTTGTTACAAAATAAATAATATAAAATGATACTTGGTTTTCTATCACTAAAATTTCCATGGAAAGTTTTGATCAGGCCCAGTTAGAAAGCCCAAGACAGTTTCCAAGCAACAACAAAACCAGACAGACTGATCTCCTTTAGCTGGAAAACATAAGGATCAACAGAAACAGGACATGTAGGAAAAATATAATGGACTGAGGAGAAAGTTCTTAGGAAGTGAGGACCATTCAGTAAATGGCTTTGCATTTGGGTGACAGTAAAAAAAAATTAGCTTCAGAAGTTGTCCAAGCAACAGTGTCCTGTTTATATTTTGTGGTCTTATGAGTAACTGACTGGAAAAAAACAAGAATGAAAAGATAACAATTACAATAAAATTAAATTAAATAAGCCAGTGACTCATTACAGAGCAGTAAAAACAAAAACAAAATCATTTAGGCCCCAATAAAAACAAGAGAATTAAAAGGAAACACAAAAATGGCTGGGCTGCTTTCCTTATATATACAATAAACCACATGGAGATAGGAGAGGAGCAAAACCCATCACAGTTACTCAGTGGAAGGCAGAGGATACAGAAAAATATGGACTGCAATGCTACTGGACTTCAGCAATGTCAATCTGAGTGGGACAAAGCTTTTTCTGAAGTGCCATGGAGGGACATTCCTGTCACACATCCTGGCAAGGCACCCCTGGAAAGGACAGCAGGATTCACCCACAGGCTTGCTCCATAAATGACTTTATTGAGGAACATGTCAGGCTTTGGAAAAGTGTTATCAGTGAAGAGCCATCCACGATCTCCTCCATAATTCTGATAAAGGCTCAGGGCTAATCCCAGAGTAAGTGCAAGCCAAGGAACTCTTGGGATATTTCAGCACATATCAATTGATCTCAATTTCACATGACTCTGCAGGGACAATTTGTGAAGTTCCTGTGCTCCCAGAGCACACAGTGTTTGGAACTGTGCATCCTGGACTGGGTGCTGTTCACAGAAGTCTCACATGGAATGAGTTCTGTAGGGCTGCAGTGCTTTGATTTAGCAAAAACCCTCAAAGATTTATTCTGAAGGAAAAAACAATGCATTATACAAAGGGGTACCTCGACTTTTCAATGCTATTCAATTACCAACGCCAATAAGATGCTGAAAAACTCAGGGTAGAATATCAAAATTCCCAAAGTCTGGAGTCATTTGTACTGGCTCACCTGTGAGCAAATTTTATTTCTCTGCCTCTTTTCACACATCCCAGTGCTCTCATTGATCTCTAAAGTATCCATTCTTCAGTGTCTGCAGTGGGAGAGGAGCACAGGGACTTTTGGACTGGCTTGGAGTTATTTGTGATGGAGTTTACAGACCTTTACCTCCCAGCAGTAGGAAGGCTGACCAGCTGTTTCTGAAGCTCTAGCAATTCTGTGTAAATGCATCTTGCTCAGTTCTGCTCTAGCATTGCATCCAAAGAACAAAAGGCACTTTATAAACACGAACAAAGAGCGTTCATTCCACTAATAAGGTAAAGCGGCGTCTCGGAGCAAAACAAGACACAAAGCAGCAAAGTGATTTCCCCACGTTCGCTCTGGAAGGCACTGGGAGAGCAATAAATAGAATCTCAATCTCCTGACTCCTGTGCTGTGCTCCAGCCACCAGAGCAGGCTGCCCTGACGGGCTCGGTTCCTGGTGTGCCCTGTGGGCTGCACGCTGCTCCTGCCCTCCTCACCCTGCGACCTCCCTGCATCCCTGCCCGCCCTGGCCTCGCTTGCTGAGCTGTTTTCAGCCTGCTTCCCTGGAAGCCAGCACAGCTTTGCTCAGCTAGTCCTTCAGTTCTTCAAAAGACGTGACTCAGGCGTTTAACTCTTTGGCTGCCGTGGCTGTTGGTGCTCAGCTTGCCTGTCCTTGGCTCAGGAATGTTCTCCTGGGCTGATCCTGGCACGGGGAGCTGCAGCCACGAGGCTAACCCAGAGCTGCACTGATCCCAGCTGCCTTGCCTTGGCCAGGCTGTACATTTCAGGGCTTCTGGGGCTGAACAAACACGTCCTTCACGAGCTGCTCAGCTCTTCCACCGTGAGAGATGCTGCCCAATTGAGACCACATAAGGCAAGGCCACTCTCACATTTTGATTTGTACACATGGCTCTTTCCCTAGGGATGAGCAGTCTCTTCAGTCAAGAAAGCTAAGTAGGAAACATTTTCAGGCCCCCAGTTTCTCCAGTCCTGGCTCACCAAAAGATTTTCGCTGACCCCTCTCCTATTGGGTTCGTGTTCACATTGCAAATGTTTCCTGCTGACATCGAGTTCCAGCTTGCTACATGCATGCTCTGGTTTTGATAAAAGTGTGCTGAATTTGTACTTCTGCTCTAAAATAGTAACCTACCAACTGGGCTTTATGCTTTGAAATGTCACTGCCAGTGGCACAACAGATGCTCACAAAAAGCTGAGAACCCAGATTTCCCACTGAGGAGCCATTCATGGATGCTGCTGTTGTAGCAGAATCTGACAGTTCTCCAACTCATAACTCACCTCTAACCACCACTTTGTTTTTCTTTAACTGCTGCAGATTGTGACTATAAAAATTTAGTTTCATTTAATCCTCCAAATGTATTCAGTTTGCTACCAGAAGAATGTAGCAGAATCAGTCCTTGTTAAGAGATTACAAAATAAAGGGTGATAAGAGAGAAAAAAAAAGAGTGAGGAGCTTAGAGCTTATAAGCTTAGAGCTATATCTGACAGTTCTCCAACTCATAACTCACCTCTAACCACCACTTTGTTTTTTTTAACTGCTGCAGATTGTGACTATAAAAATTTAGTTTCATTTAATCCTCCAAATGTATTCAGTTTGCTACCAGAAGAATGTAGCAGAATCAGTCCTTGTTAAGAGATTACAAAATAAAGGGTGATAAGAGAGAAAAAAAAAAGAGTGAGGAGCTTAGAGCTATAAACAATGCAGAATTTTTCTTAGAGGTTATTGAAAATTCATTGGAAACCACCAGATTATAAAATCAGAGGCTGAGTTCTCATCACCTTTGCTGACACATATTCAGTTCAGCATCAGCTAGGAGGGATGGACTGAGTTCGCTTTTTCCCACCTCTTCCAAAAATCTAGCAAACATCCAGAAAAAGCATCAGGCTGAAGTGGCACGTGCCAGGCTGCAGAGCTGGGAAGCAAAAGGAGGTGTTCTGGCAGGAGTGCCCCCCTCTGCTTCCTGGGGCTCTGGGAAAACCAGGCTGTGCCCCTCGGAGCACAACGTGCCCCCACACGTGGAGCAGAGCTGCAGCACGAGAGGTGCAAAGGTTCACCTTGACAGGACAGAATGGCTGAGGAGAGGCACAAGGGGGGACAGGATCTCCCCAGACACAGAGCCAAAGGAGGGCCATAACAGCAGCAGCTTAAAGTTATCACAGAATGTTTATTATTCACCAGCCTCACACGCTGCAAAGCTTTTTGATGTCTGCTCAGCTCAGACCTGGAAGAGCTGCTGAGCCTCAAGCTGCAAGGTTAACCCAGCTTGATTCCCAGCTTGGCCAAAGCCTGTGCTTAACCCTGACATGTTTGAAACTTAAGCTATAAAGTGTCATAAACAGGGACCACTTGGTTTTAAATGCAAGTATGCAGAGTTATTTTATAGAAAACGGTCCAGTAGGATGTTCTAGTATCTCTGTCCATACAGTCCTGGCTCTGCTAAATGAGCTGCTGAGAAAATGAGTCTGACTCACCAGAGAATAAGATGTGTTATATCTTGCAGATATCAAACCTGTTGTTTTAGTACCTCCCTGAACTTTGTAACGGGTTTATATCACAGCAATGTCATCAGGCAGTGAGACTGGTGGGCAGTTGAGCTTCTTTAAGCAAATTAAGCCAAACTTGAGAAGTGTTTTGTGACAGTGAATCAGTCTGGGCCTTCACCAACACACAAATGTTATGAAAAAAAGTGTTTATACCTGTCATTTGTATTCCAGCAAATGTTTTAGCAGAGAGCTGAACTCAGAGCAAGTGCAAGTGCTGCCCCGTGGTTCAGAGTGCCAGGGTGTCACTGGGGTGCCCAGTGAGCTGGGATTTGTTTCTCTGCAGCCCACGGGCAACTGGAGTCATTTGCAACACAACTAATTCTTGTTTAGTGCAAGGCAGAGCCGTGAGGGGAGAGGGGAGGAAGCAGCAGGCATACATCAAGCACTCTTCAGGCAGCGAGCCTCTGCCAAGGGGAGATAAGGAGAAATGAATTAGCTACTCTGGAACCAGCTCCGCTCCTTCTTCTCAAATAACTTCGGCTCAGTGCCTAGTGAAAGCACATCCTTGCTTTGAATGTCTTGTTTCCGTTCCATGTCAATTTTCTAGTGCTAAACTAATTTGCTGAGGCTCTGCTAATGTCCCTGCCAGAGGAGCTTCCATCGCCCTTATCTTTATTTACTCAGAAACATCATGACAGTATATTTTAGCCCTCTTTGCCTTTCAAATTATTTTCGGCAACATTCCCCATCTATCCCAAAAGCTGCTTCCTGCACAGGGACACATCTCAGCGAGAGGAAAATGCAAATGCAGCAGTCAGGTCCTGGACACTGTTGCACAATGCTGGTGACAGAGGAGTGAGTGGCTGGTAGCCTGACCTTGGCCCGGGTGTGCCAGCAGCAGCACAGAGCAGCAGCGAGCCTGCAAACGGCCTGGGCCTGGCACGGGTGGGCACTGCGGGCAGGAACCCGCTCTGCTTGGGGCAGGGGCACGGTCCCTGGCAGCTCTGAGCCACAGCTCTGCCTCCCTCAGGGTCTGCACAGCCCAGAGCGTGGCAGGGCACAGCCAGGCTCTGCACTGCAGGCAGCACTCTCTCCTCTGCCTTTCCAAAGTCTGGGCCGGTTGTTGGACTTTTCTGCAAGTAAAAGAAAGAAGGGCGTGCCTTGGGTGCTGGAGCAGTGCCATGAGACAGGCCATGGGCAGTCCAGGGCCCTCTTCCTGCAGGACCTGAACCTAGTGGCTTCACGTAATGCCAAGGGGAGATAAGGAGAAATGAATTAGCTACTCTGGAACCAGCTCCGCTCCTTCTTCTCAAATAACTTCGGCTCAGTGCCTAGTGAAAGCACATCCTTGCTTTGAATGTCTTGTTTCCGTTCCATGTCAATTTTCTAGTGCTAAACTAATTTGCTGAGGCTCTGCTAATGTCCCTGCCAGAGGAGCTTCCATCGCCCTTATCTTTATTTACTCAGAAACATCATGACAGTATATTTTAGCCCTCTTTGCCTTTCGAATTATTTTCGGCAACATTCCCCATCTATCCCAAAAGCTGCTTCCTGCACAGGGACACATCTTAGCAAGAGGAAAATGCAAATGCAGCAGTCAGGTCCTGGACACTGTTGCACAATGCTGGTGACAGAGGAGTGAGTGGCTGGTAGCCTGACCTTGGCCCGGGTGTGCCAGCAGCAGCACAGAGCAGCAGCGAGCCTGCAAACGGCCTGGGCCTGGCACGGGTGGGCACTGCGGGCAGGAACCCGCTCTGCTTGGAGCAGGGCACGGTCCCTGGCAGCTCTGAGCCACAGCTCTGCCTCCCTCAGGGTCTGCACAGCCCAGAGCGTGGCAGGGCACAGCCAGGCTCTGCACTGCAGGCAGCACTCTCTCCTCTGCCTTTCCAAAGTCTGGGCCGGTTGTTGGACTTTTCTGCAAGTAAAAGAAAGAAGGGCGTGCCTTGGGTGCTGGAGCAGTGCCATGAGACAGGCCATGGGCAGTCCAGGGCCCTCTTCCTGCAGGACCTGAACCTAGTGGCTCCACATAATTTACTTTGAGCTCTTTAGTCAGTGGAGTATTTAATCATTTTGTAACTAAAACCTGTCCTTAGGTTCATCCATTCTGCCCATGTGTGCACCTTGCTCCCTGTGCAGGTCTGGGATGTCACTGCCCGAGAGCATCCACGCTGGCTGGAGGAGGTTACTGGAGGGCAAAGCTGATCCCTCCCTGTCTCCCTCCCTGTGCAGGCTGAACGAGGAGCCTCCCTGGATGGCACAGGGTGATCCTGCTCCCCAGAGCTCAGCCCAGTGCCTCCCGGCAGGCACAGTGACCCCTGCCAGGAGCACAGTGCCTTTTGAGGGACAGCCCTGAAGGTGCTCCCTCCCCACAGGCAGGATGGAGACGTGGGGCCCTTCCTCTCTGCTGCAAGCTGCAGATTTGGAGGGAGCCTGTTCCACACCTTTGGGCACTCAGCCATCTGCAGCTCCTTACCTTCTCCTTCCCTAGTTGCTTATGACTCTCTCTGGAACCAGATTTAATGCTACCCTGCTTAGAACACGGGAAGAGTCAAGCCCTCCTGTTTTATTTTGTCTTTGGAATAAAGTCCAGGGTCGCAATGATCAGAGGTTCTCTTCAGTTTCCTGTTAAATCATTTCTAATTATGCATCTCTTTGAATCCCGACCTCTTGGCTGATGGCAAAAGGAAATGCAGGAGGTTCTGGCCTGGACACCACAGCTAATGACTTTCTAGTAGTTTCAGAACAACAAGGTACCAGTGCCACATCTTGTTAGTAAAATCTGAGAGCAGCAAGCCAATGTCTAATGGGCCAGGACCAGCTCGCTCTGCTCCACTGCTGTCACATAAAGTCACACTCTTGCTCAGCTTACGGGGCCACTGGGGATGTTGGACAGAAAATTTGTACACCTGGAGTACATGTGCATCATTGAAAAATTCTGGCTGATTGTGAGTGCTGCTTCTGGGGACAGGCAGCAGCACAGGGGTGAGCGTGGACAGCAGTGCCTGAAGCCAACAGAGCCCAGGGATCTGAACCCTTGCTCCTCTCAGGACACACAGGAGACTTTAGGAAAACAAAAGTTCCTTTTTCTTGCTCTTTTAGATTGGCATGGAGCGCATGTACTCCAAGGAACAAGAGTATGAAATTTGAATTACTGTTTATTTCTACCACAGCCATGCCCAAAGTCTTGGACTGAGTTTGGGGCCCTGCTGCCATGTGCTGTTCAGAATATGTCAAGAGAAACTACAGCACAAATGAATAAAACAGAAACAGTGAGAAAAAGAAACAAATGTAGAAGGAGGGGAAATAATCTGCAAGGGATGAGAGAGCTGGAGACAGAGCTTGGTCAGGAAAACCCAAGCATTGACCCCACTCCTCTGGAGCAGTCAGTCACACATTGACTTCACCACACTGCCCAGTTCTGCTCTGTATTCAGAAAGATGCCTGTATGCAGAGGTTATGGCAAAGTTATTAGGAGTTCTAGTTCAGGCTTTTCTTTTGTACAATGCCAGAGCTCATTCCAATGAGAATGGAACAGAATCCCTAATTCAGCATACTTCTGATATGAACACAGATGTTAATCCAGGAATCTGTGAAAAAACTAGGAACGCTTGTTTTAGTTTTATAAATGGATGCAATCCCACTGAAATGAATAATACAGCTCATCCCAGCTGCAGAATTAAATGTACATTTTCTGCTCTTTTAAGATCAACACCATTATTTAGCACAGTGTCTTCAGTAATTGGCTAAAACCCCTCTCCTGTACCTTTGACAGCAATCTCCTTGGCACAGATGGGTCCAGGGCTGAGCCCAGGTGCCAGTGTTGGCCAGGGCAGAGCCCCAGGCTGTGTGTGCTTGGAGCAAGGTCCTGCCTGTTTGGCTGCTCCGCTGGTGGGAGCAGCAGCCCAGCTCCCTGGCTAGGGCAGGGATGCAGAGCAGTGCAGGCAGAGCTCACAAGGAAGCTGCTCTGAGCTCAGGGAAGTGCTGTTTGCCTTTGGCCTGAAAGGCTGAGCCTCAATTCTGCTGCCAAGCCTCGGAGCTCTCGCCCCATGGACAGACGTGCACGGCTTTTCCCCATCAGCTTCATCAGAATAAAACTGTTCTGTGGTTTCTTGTTAGAAACTCTTTACAGAAGCTAATTACTGTTGGCAGGGAACTAACCGCCAGTTGTTGAAGTGAAATTTTGCTCGGCTCTGGGTCCTGCCTGCACTCACAATTTGGTGAGAGGAACGTGCTGCCCGGCTGTGGGTGCAACCCCCAGGTGCTCTGCCAGGGCAAGATCAACCCCTCTGCCCTCCAGGTAGAATTAAAGATCCTCTTTTGCCTTTTCAATAAGCAGGGGATGAATCCCAGCGTCCTTGTCAACACTTCCCCTCTAAACAAGCTCCATTCTAGTGCTCAAAGTGCAGCAGCCTGCAAATGCTCTGGCACCTTTAGCTGTGTGCTCAGCCTGCTCTGCTCCAGTGGCACATGTGCAAGGCTGCAGGGAAAGGATCCCTTTCAGGCTGGCTTGCTGCTCAGTGCTCAGCAGGTGTGTTTATACCATTCTGAATAGCTGCTTTGACTGAGAAAATGAAGGGAAAAAAAATCTGTCCCGTGGAGACTAACCTGTGAGGTTTGCACTTTATTTATGGGAAAATAATTCAGCAGGGTCAATGGGGCATCGGTTTACAGGGTGCCCTAGCTCACTGATGAGTAATCTGCTAATTAATAGCTTTGGAAATGCTGCCAAGATGCTGCCAGAGTGATTGCACCACACCAGCAGACCTTGCTCAGCTCCTGAGCAGACATTCTCAAGAGCAGCAGAGCTGCTGGGATGAGCAGGGTGGCCTCTTACTGCTCCTTCCAGTCTGTTTTGTAGGCCAAATGATATTAGATCTTGTGTCTGTCCTCAAATACAGATCTTTATTTTTGTATTCCTGGCATCATGAGTCTCAGTAGCTGAAAGTCAGCCCTGACTTCTACCTAAGCAAGATTTCAATGTTTTCAGAAAGAGTAACAAAAATGCAAATAATCTGACAGCTTCCTCTTTGGCCAACAGGAATTGAAGAAATAAATCTGCATCTTAGGTCTTTAAACCTGAGAAGTCTTCGTGCTGAAACTGAGGTAGAAAAACTACCTGTTCATATAGAAAATAATGAGTTATGCACTATGGTCTCTTGTTCTTACTTCTAAAAATCAATACTGACCCAAACTAAATCTGTCAGGGAGACATAGATACATGAAGGATTGCTTTATGTGATTCCCAGTTGTATTGCCAACTGCTGGCTCCCAGGAGGGTTGAATACTGGGAAAATCTGTTCTAAATCTATGAATTAATTAAAAACCCCACAGGTCCTTGTTCAGCATCTTCAGAACAACATCTCCAGTGGGCATTGAGGATGTTGGACTGAGGAAAGAATGCTGTTCCAGTGCTTTCTGTCCATCTGTTCAAAATTCACCCTTCATTTTGCATTAACTGTGCAGCTCCTTGCCAGACCTGGCTGCTGGGGAAGAAGAATTCAGAGCAGAGAAGAAGAGCTGACGCTGGGTGCACAGGAATTGCCCAGGCTGTGCAGGGGAGGATCAGCCTGCTGGTGCTTTCCCTCGCTGTGCCCGAGGGACGTGTGCCCTCAGCACTCACTTACTGCCTGTGTGCAGGCACAGGGGAGCCAGCTTGTCCTCCTGGCCATTGCAGTGGTTAGTGGGGCACCTTTTCCACGAGTTTCCAGATCGAGAATGGAATTTTCCTCGTGTTCTTAGTGGGTGTGCCCCTCATGCGTACCCGACCGCTTCTTTCCTCTTTCAGCAGTGGACGTGGGTCCAAGTCCCCTGTGACAAACTTTTCATTTTTATCATTGAAGTGCTATCTTTTCCTTGCTTCTGTCACCTTCAGGAAACCTGTTACCCAACTCTGGGTGCTCTTTGAGGAAGCAAAGATTAAGTAATAGGCAGCAACAGGGGATGTATGACAGCGCACTGAGAAATGCATCTTGAGGGACAGCAGGTTCCGTAAATGCCACCCCGAGCAGGGGAGCACTGGATGCTTCCCTGTCTGAAGTTCCTTTCTGGCTGCTTTCTTCACTGCCTCGGTGTTTGTCCTCCTGCAACAGCAAGGAAATGAAGAAGAGGAAGGAAAGGAGGCAATGAGCACACATCTAGTGAGGGAGGGGGCAGATGAAGGTGCCAGTGGTACCCTCCAGCTTGTGCAACCGGCCTGTGCCCAGCCAGCCGTGCCCCAGCAGGGCACAGGGCACTGTTCCTGTTAGACAAGAGCCTTGAGAAGGAAAGGAGAAGTGGGGCCCTGTGGCTTACAGGAATCACTGTGGACCAACCAACGCCCTGTCCAGACAGCAGAGCCCTGCCTCTGCCCTCGCCCAGCATCTGCAGGGACAGGGCAGTCCTGGGTGGTGTCAGCAGCGATAATGACTGGGATCTCTGTCCCAAGTGAAGCAATCTGGAGACCCATTCCTTCTGCGTGACTTGCCCAGAGCCCTGGGGGCAATTCCAGGGACCAGTTTTTCAGCCTATTCAGTGTGTTATTTTTGCTAAACACGGTCTAACAGAGCAGTAACTCTTCAAAGAGTGCTGCAGGGGCACAGCCCCTTCTCCCCAGGGCACAGGGGCAGGAGGCAGCGCTGCTGCCCGGGGAGGCTGAGGGCAGCAGGGCAAGCCCGAGCCCTGGAGCCCCTTCTCCCTGGCCGGAGGAATCTCTGCCCTGCCCAGGAAAGCCTGAGCTGAGCTCTCTGCACGTTGTGCTGGACCCCAGCATCCCGTGGGTATGAATCACCTCCTGCTGGACCTCCGAGCCACATGAAAACCTTCCCTTCTCCAGAGGTTCAGGCTGTACACAGCTCATTTCTGGTAGCTGCTACAACCATACTTTGGAATGGCTAACCACAGTTGCTTCTTTTTTTTTTTTTTTCCCTGAAATTTCAGGATTTTTATGCACTATTATATTTTTGCCAGGTGTCTGAGCTTTCCAAGTGCCATGGCTATCAGACCCAAAAGAAACAATCTATTTTTTTCCTGTTACATCTGTCATAGAAAGCTTTCCAAGTGCCATGGCTATCAGACCCAAAAGAAACAATCTATTTTTTCCTGTTACATCTGTCGTACAAACTTTAAAAAGGACCTGGAAACACACCTGGAGAGCCACTCTCAAGACAAAAGATGTCAAACCTTGTATTCTCAGCGTCTTCTTAGATCTTTTTGTTACTTAATTGTGTTGGCTATAGTAACGCTTTGAAATTCTTGCTGTATTTAGTTGTCAGCGACAGAGCTGATGTTTTAGTTTCTGGTCTGAAGAACAGCCTGGTTTTTGCAGAGTATGGTGTGTTGTGTTGTGCTTGATGTCCCTGCTCAGTCTGCTGAAGTTGAAGGGCTGTGGTTGGAAATGAACTTGCTTGCAGCTTGGGTTTCCAATAAAGGAGATCAGCGTTGCAGGCTGCTGGAACACCAGCTTTATCTCCCAGCAAAGCCCGCAGGGCTCAGCTTCATCCTGGGAGTGCTCAGCACCTTGCTGACTTGAATCATTTTATGTGAACGTGTGCTGGGACTGGCCAATGCCCCCGACCCAGCTGGGCACACCTGGATTATTTGTATGGATTATAAACGTGCTGAAGAGTGCCAGTGCTCACCTGAACTCGGCAGGGCTGGGTGCAGGACAGACAGAGTGCCAAAGCTGGCCCTGACCAGCAGGTTCTGTGAGTGGGGGCCGTGTTTTGCACTCAGGAGAATGTGGGCTTTGAAATGTGTCAGCCCCAACGCTGCCATTCAACTGAGTCAAAGGCCCCAGCTGAGTGGGGGGATTTTTACAGAAGGCCTGGCTAATTTTTAGACCATTAGTAATGTAGCTGAGGAAGATAAGGTAATGAACAGTGTCCTCCAGTCTCATGCTGCAGAGTGCAGAGAGTTCAGCTGCAAGAGTTAAGAAAGAATTCTTTTCCCCGTCTGTGCCATTGCACAAGAGCAGAGGTGCCTGAGCCAGGGGACAGCAGCAGGAGCTGGGTGCTGAACATGATGGGGTTACTGATCACAGGGTGGAAAACACATTTCCTTACACTGCAGAATGGGATCTGTGTGAGCCTAGGACATGATGGGGTTACTGATCACAGGGTGAAAAACACATTTCCTTACACTGCAGAATGGGATCTGTGTGAGTGTTGGACATGATGGGTTACTGATCACAGTGTGGAAAACACCTTTCCTTACACTCCAGAATGGGATCAGTGTGAGTGTTGGACACTCCAGAATGGGATCTGTTTGAGCCTTGGACATGATGGGTTACTGATCACAGTGTAAAAAACACATTTCCTTACACTCCAGAATAGGATCTGTGTGAGTGTTGGACACTCCAGAATGGGATCTGTTTGAGCCTTGGACATGATGGGTTACTGATCACAGGGTGAAAAACACATTTCCTTACACTGCAGAATGGGATCTGTGTGGGTGTTGGACACTCCAGAATGGGATCTGTTTGAGCCTTGGACATGATGGGTTACTGATCACAGTGTAAAAAACACATTTCCTTACACTCCAGAATAGGATCTGTGTGAGTGTTGGACATGATGGGTTACTGATCACATGAACACATTTCCTTACACTGCAGAATGGGATCTGTGTGAGTGGTTCTCCAGTTCCTAAAGGGCCAACAAGCAGCTTGAGCAGAGGAGCTGCAGCCTGGGAGCTGTGTCCCGAGGGCTGGAGCTTATTCCCATCTCTCAGGGCTGAGAATGGGCAATATTGTCCATGGGATTGTGCCACGGTGCTGTGAAACACCTTTAGAGCTTGTGAGCACTTCACACACGGACAAAAGACCATAAAGAAAGGCATTGTTTAATATTTGGATGCATCAATTGCAAGGCTTAAAATATGGGATTCTTTCCTCAGTGTGGTTTAGATGGATCAGTGTCATCTCTCAAAACAAGTGATCTGAATTTCTCTGTGATTGTGAAGCTGCTAGAAAAGTACAAAAATTGCCTTTGCTTTCAAAGCAAATCTCAGTAGTTTTCTTCTTACCTGTGACTGAAGGTAAAAATTATCATGCAGATCTCTAGACATGCTCCCAGCCAAGAAAATGCTGTAAATTCAGCTCTAATTTCACCTTCCAAAGAAAAGAAAAAGGTAGAAATGTTGAGTGACAGAGTGCACATAACTCTCCCTACATTAGATATTTTATTAAAGGCTCCATTGGGGCACTAATTTATTTTAATTTTTGCATGCAGTGCTGTGCAGATCCCAGACTTTTTCACTGTTTGGCCCCACCAAATACATCAGCTAATGCTCTCTTTCCACACAGCACACACACAGCTGGGTATGGGCCTGTATCTACTGTTACACGACATTTTTTTCTTGGAGTTAGATTACAGCACAGTGCAGGTAATTAAACAGCGATCTCTATACAAATTAAAAGGGTTGGTGCATACTTTATTCTGGAGGCACAATTACAGTAATTTCAGTGCATGCTGACTGCATAACAGCGCCTCAGAACCCGGGGCCGATTGGGGATGTGTGAGCGCTGCTTGCACATGCAAATGTGAGGCTTACTCACCTCCTGCTTTGAAGAGCCACCCTGCACAGTCCCTAGGGAAATGTGCCTGCACTCCAAGGCTCCCCAGTTTTCAAATGGTTTGGGAAACAATACTTGAAAATTAAGACTCTTCTTCCCATTTCCTGCTAAACATCACCACATCTGAGCAATACACAATGCACAGATGAATAGATGCATTTCCTTTTTCTCCTTGCCAGGCAGTGCTGGAGCTGCCCTGGGAGCCACGGCAGGCACAGACTGCCCGCAGAGCAGCTGCTGGGCATTCCTTACTGCCCTGCTCCTCACAGCCACGGTGTGGGCACCGGGGAGCTGCCTGCAATCAGCAGCCCCGGGAGCAGCCATGCCCAGCCCCTGGCACAGCTCTGCCCAGCCCCTGGCACAGCCCTGCCCAGCCCCTGGCCCAGCTCTGCCCAGCCCCTGGCACAGCCCTGCCCAGCCCCTGGCACAGCTCTGCAGAGCCCATGGCACAGCCATGCCCAGCCCCTGGCACAGCTCTGCCCAGCCCATGGCACAGCCGTGCCCAGCCCATGGCACAGCTCTGCCCAGCCCCTGGCACAGCCCTGCCCAGCCCATGGCAGCCTGTGCCCAGCCCATGGCACAGCCCTGCCCAGCCCCTGG
The DNA here is from genome assembly GCF_017590055.1 of Onychostruthus taczanowskii. NCBI lineage: Eukaryota > Metazoa > Chordata > Aves > Passeriformes > Passeridae > Onychostruthus > Onychostruthus taczanowskii. The sequence goes on along the minus strand of NW_024503346.1, from coordinate 816,331 downwards.
CACACCCGTGCCCACCCCCTGGCAGCTCTGCCCAGCCCGGGCACCCAGCACACGCTGTGGGCAGCGCTGGCAGTGCCCGGGCCAGGCTGGGTCAGTGGTTGGGGATTTCTCTGCTCCCTGCTGCTGAGGTGAATTCTCGAAGCACGCACGTTGTTTCTCCCTCATGACCCGGTGTCCAGCAGCAGCGCAGGCAGGCTTGCCTGGCCGATGGCAAGCAGGGCCAGCACAGGGTTTAATACCGGGCCTGTGTTAAAGTCTGATCCCAAAATCAGCTGGGAAGGCAATGGGATTGCAAGCGGCTGCTTACAATGTAGGTCAGTCGAATGCAAAAGTGAAAGCAGAGGCGCCGTGAGATTCCCACGTCTGCAGAGGGAGGGGATGTCAGAAAGCCCCAGAACTCGTGTGTGACTCGTGTTTCCCGTGAGTGACAAGCGCTGCCCTCCTGCCAGGATGGGAAGCGGCAGAATCCAAGTGCGGGCGTGGATGCGAGAGCGCAGCCCCAGGAGGGGCGAACCGCGAGTGTTGGTGTGCGCACACATCCCCGGCACCCCCCGGCACCCCCCGGCATCCATCCCTCCGGGATCCATCCTGCTGGGATCGCATCCCTCCGGGATCCTTCCCTCCGGCATCCATCCTGCCGGGATCGCACCCTGCGGGGATCCATCCCGCCGGGATCGCATCCTGCCGGTATCGCACCCTGCCGGGATCGCATCCCTCTGGCATCCATCCCTCCGGCTTCCATCCTGCCGGGATCGCATCCCCCGGGGATCCATCCTGCCGGGATCGCACCCTGCCGGGATCGCATCCCCCGGGGATCCATCCTGCGGGGATCCATCCTGCCGGGATCCATCCTGCGGGGATCCATCCTGCCGGGATCGCATCCTGCCGGGATCCATCCTGCGGGGATCCATCCTGCCGGGATCGCATCCTGCGGGGATCCATCCCTCCGGGATCCATCCTGCCGGGATCCATCCTGCCGGGATCCATCCTGCGGGGATCCATCCTGCAGGGATCCATCCCCCATCCCACCCTGCAGGGATCCATCCCTCCGGGATCCATCCTGCCGGGATCCATCCTGCAGGGATCGCCCCCTATCCCACCCTGCCCGAATCCATTCCTCCTGTATCCCATCCTGCGGGGATCCATCCTGCCGGGATCCATCCTGCAGGGATCGCCCCCTATCCCACCCTGCCCGAATCCATTCCTCCTGTATCCCATCCTGCCGGGATCCTTCCTGCTGGGATCCATCCCTCCGGGATCCATCCTGCCGGGATCCATCCTGCAGGGATCGCCCCCTATCCCCCCCTGCCCGAATCCATTCCTCCTGTATCCCATCCTGCCGGGATCCTTCCTGCTGGGATCCATCCCTCCGGGATCCATCCCTCCGGTGTCCCCCCTGCCCGGGTGCGGCCGCAGCCCCGCCGAGGCCGGGAGGAGCCCGTGCGGTGCCCGGTGCCCGGGGCCCGGTGCCCGGTGCCCGGTGCCCGCAGTGACAGGAACGCGGGGGCTGCGGGAGATCCCCGGCGCTGCCCCGGGGAGGTACCCACGGGCACCACGGGGACTTTGTCCCTGTGCCTCAGAAATGGCTTGTTCATAGTCACTAATTTATATTAAATCTATGTGTGAATTTTAAACGGATCGCTGTAACACAGATACTCTTGCAGGATGTGAGCATTGCAATGCAAATTAATTTTTCTTACTTCCAAAGTGGATTCCAAATTTACATCCATACAGGGAATTAATTAGGAGGAGCTTTTCCCTCTGCATTAAAAAAAAAAAAAAAAAAAAAAAAGTCTTGAAACCCACAGTTCTGTGGGTGTCCCAAAGCACCACAGCAAGACAGGACAGATATTTGAAACATGTCACTTGCCTCAGTCATTGCTTTTAGAAAGTCAGAACGCTCTGAGCACAAAGGCTTTCTTCATATTAAACCACTGAGATCGATCACCTGATTTTAAATTTCTTCTAGACAGCATAATGTATTAGAAAAAGCCCCCAAGGGAGTATTAAAAAGAATTCTTTCTCGGGGTATGGAGATGTAGATGAGTAGCTGTGGGGTAAGGTAAGGTGAGGTGTGTTCTTGCTGCACAGCATCTGTGCTGTGGTTTGCCTCGTGTTCTTGCTTTTACCCTGTGCTAAATGAGAAGCTCCCCCAGGACGAAAGAGGAAGTTTCTCTCTAACTTGAAACATCTTGGTAAGCACTGCACAAAACAGTAATATCTTAATTTCTCCTTAAAGACTCAAGAATATTTTTAATTCTCCCACATCTAATGCATGAGTGCTGTCAAACTCTGACACAGCAGTGTCCTGTGACAATGTGCTTCTCCATTTGACCAAGAGCTGTCAGAGGAGGTGATGGATGGAGAGTTCAAACTTCAGTGCTGAGGGAGGTCAGCCTGTGAGTGATGATCTGCCTCTGGCCCCAGACCATGAGCTGTTTGCATAACTTGGGCTCAGGACAAGCCCAGGCTGGGGATGACAGATGATGCCGTGTAAGCTCTCCCAGGTGGCTCATTCTAGTCTGATCCAGATCATCTGCACCCCAAGGTCATGAGCACTCCAGAGCCAGTCACTGCCAAGGGTGACAGGCTTGGTGGCCTCCCTCCCACTCTTCTGAAGGATGACAAAAGGGAAGGCAAACAAATAAGACGAGTTCTCTGCCACTCATGGCCTACTCTGAAGCTTCACAGTGGGAAGAGAAGGGGTGAGACCTGGGTGAGTAACACAGGCCAGTGCTGTTTCTTCTCAGAAGTCACTGCCCAGCTGATGGCCCTGGTGGGCATGTGATTGCTGTATGCACGGATGAGAGCAGTATCACACTCTTCTCAGGATTTAGCCACTTCCTAAATTTGTGGTTTGGTGAGCAGAATAGAATCTTGTGTTTGGTGGCCTCAGAAAGTGACTAAAATTAGAAATAGAGGTGGATGTATTTTTCAGTTTTTTTGGCCGGAGTGTCTTGGCTGGCATTTCCCCATTCTGCTCTTTCCTTGCCCTATGAATTAGGTCTGTTTGATCTATGGCTGGCATTTCCTCATTGCCCTTCTTCCCTGCCCTGTGAATTAGGTCTGTCTGATCCACAGAGAGCCCTTCTCCTTGGCAGATGGTATCAGGCTTCAATACATCTTCCTTGACCTTCCCTCTCTCTTGTCTTCGGTTTGAGATTCAAACAAACACAGACACTGAAGTTTCACAACCCAGATAACCCAATTCTCATCATTAATCCTCCCTCCTTTTTGCCTGGCCTTCTCTGGAAACGATCACATGGTGGAATCATGGTCATGGGGGAACTGTCTCGAGGGTTCTGGTAAAGTACCCACCCCTCTTCCCTGTGGTCAGGCTTGGGCTACTCCTCTTTGCTATATTTTCACTACAAAAAAAAAGAAAGGAAACCGTTAGGTCAGCAGCCCAAAAAATCAGGGAAGGAAAAGGCTGCTCAGCCAAGGCAGGGCCTGCAGGGAAAGAAAAGGAGAAGGAAGAGCCCCTGCACCCAGGCTGTGACTCCATGAACGCTGCCACAGGGGCATCTGGCTGTCCTGGGTGGAGCATTCCAGTGTGTGGGCAAGCCCAGAGTGAGGGGGCTCCCTGTTCTTTGTCCACACTCTGGCCTTGGGAAGGGTCTGGTGAATAATTTTTTCCTGGTGCTCACATCCTCTCCTTTGCTCAGCGCTGACTGTAGGAGAGCCACGGCCTCCCTCCTTTTTCCTCTTTCCCATTTACTCATGATCCAAGTGTGGCAGCCCTGGTGAGTGCAATTTGCTCCTAACGCTCGTGTCTGGGGCCTGTTACAGTTCACCTGGTTCCTTGCAGATCCCCATGGCATTATTCTCTTCTGGGACTCAGGCAAAGCCTTCTCCACGATGCCATGCAAGGAGCCCCCTGCTCCCCAGGGATGCTGATGTGGCTGAAGATCATCTCCTCATCATCTCATCTCATCTCATCTCATCTCATCTCATCTCATCTCATCTCATCTCAGGCTGCAGCAAGGCCCTCTCCAGACTTTGGCCTGAGCACCAAAAGATACCTGAGGGGAGATTTTCACTCTTCACCCCATCATTGTCCATCTGGCTTCAGTCCCTCTGTTCTCCCCACAGTCCTCCATCCATTTTGTGCTGAAAGGCCCAGTAAATCCAGAACTTCAGTTCTGCTCACTTCTGCTTCTATTTCTGTCAGAATCCACTGGACTCTGAGGTAAAATCCCTTGGAAAAAGATCATTTTAGTCAGTCTTTCTAAATCTCTGAAATTTGTGCACATGTCAGGACCCAGGAAGGAAGAAAGTTCCACATGGATGGGGCCTTTGCTGAAAGAATGTAACCCATCTCTTACCTTTGTGACCTCGTATTTCGGGGAGCTGCAGTTTGGAGGCAAACAGCAGCACTAAAAATAAATATGTTTTGCCCTCATCTCCACACAGTCAGTATAAAAGGATGGCTGAGTGGGTGGACTGACTCTTCTGTGTTCCTTTTTCTTTCGGTTCTTTTTTTGTTTAACTCAAGAATATGTCGTGGTCATGTTCACGAGGCTTGACCCCCTGGGCCTTTTCACTTCTTTCCTTGTTCTCAAGCAGGACCATTCCTTCCCCCTTGCAGGCAGCCTTGGCTTCAGGCATTAAGATGCAGAGTGAGGAGTTGCTGCTGTGATTTTTCAGTGCAGCTTTTTTGCGGTTTTCTACCTCTGGAGCACCAGTACAAGTCTCCCCCATTCTCCTCCCTCCTGCCTTATCAGAAACCCAGCCCAAGACCCGTGAGGGCCACCTGCCAACACATAACTCTGCTCTGCCATGGATGAAACTCTTGATACTGCCTTTTTTAACTCGTTTTTCAGGTAGTTCCTACCCTTTGAACACTGTCATTTTTCAGACTGTCATTCACAAAGTTCATCGGGTCTCAACCACAGCCTCTGAACTGAAAACATTTATATGCCTCATTTTTGTGGGCTAGAGTAAAATACAGCAGAAATTTTGAAAGTGCTGAATGTTTTCTGTCCTAGAGAATTCCTCTAGAAACTCCTACACATGCACAAAATACTGCTCCCAAAGTTTGTGCAGAGAAATGTTGCCCTTCCTCCACAATTCCCCCGCGAGCCCTCCGTGAGCTCCGAGGCACTCTGGTGTGGCTGCACACAGAGCTGGGCCAGGGAGTCAGGGCCAGCAAATGGCTCTTGTAAAGGACATTGTAAAGGACATTATGGTTCCCAGTTAGGATCAGCCTGCAGGGAGCTGAAAACTCCCTTCACGTGGAGCATCGTGTCTGCCCATGAGAACCGTGGCAGCTTTGAAGCACAACACTGCGCTCTGTAATTGGCACGTGCCCTTCTGGAAGGAATGAGGACAAGCAAAGGGTCAGGCCTGGCCTTGCAAAGCTCCATCCCCAGCTCCCACCCCCAGTGCCCTGTCCCTGAGTGCTTGCTGGATGTGTGGGTGCTGCAGCACATCCCTGCAGGATGTTCTGAGGCAGATTGGGGATTCGGAGTTCCTCTGAGACAGAGGGGCCTGAATCAGAGCAAGGAGGCAAGAACCAGTGGGTTCTGATGTCCAGGGGTAGTGCCAGCTCCAGTTCTGCTTGCAGGAACCTTTCAGTGAGCAGTCACTCACTTTTGGGTCTCCTCCCAGAGAAAACCATTTTGTGTGTTTGGTCACCTAGAGCGCTGCCTGCTTGGGAATCAGGCCCAGCAGAAAGGACAGAAGGTCTCCTGTCAGTTAGAACAGGGACTAGAAGATAATCCCACAGAAATGCACGTGTGTGTGGAAGACTTTGGAATGGCCAGCTCGAACAGAGCACTGAAACCTGATCAAAGACAACAAACTCCATCATTTAAGCTGGTTTTGTAATTGCAGTGTTCTATTAACAAGCAGATATTGCTGGAAGTGCTGGTCGTGCAGATGTGTAACATCTGCACACATTAGGCCTCTGGAAAGTGTCCTGGTGATAGTTCATTCCAAAAATGTCATTGGTTTTCTAGCTTTTCTCTTGACTGGAAAAAGGAAGAAAGCTTTTTCCAGGGTATTTTTGGTGGAAGTGTTTTCTGCTTCAGACCAAGTGGACGAGGGGAGACAGACCCCAGCAGCAGAACCAGAGTTCAGTTCTCCTGGTGAGCATGAGCTCCACAGCCTTGTCACAAGGGGCACTGATGGAGGAGAAGGACAGCCCCATGGCTTTGCTATTCCCCTTCATTTTGATGAGTGTGTTCTGTGGTTTGTGAATTCCTTCCCAAGGACAGGTCCCTGGGCTAGTAAAACATGGAGGTTTGGATGGGAATGTCCTGACCAGCCTGAGAGGGACATGGCTCATGACAGGCTTCTTGCTCAGCTCCAAAATTCAGGGAAACCTGAACTTTGTACAGGGGAGAAGAAATTTATCCCCCAATGTGATCTTCCCTGGCCAACTCTGCTTTCCACCCCCATGAGCAGTAAACTGAATTATCTTTTATGAAATGCAGACTTTATGGGTAACTTGGTTATTGATTATTCAAGGGGATTTTGTCAGAATGTTCCTCTACGACCTTGGGGTGGGGGAAACAGCCAGGCCAGCTAATGAATGATTTAATATCAGTGACTGTGGTTTAAATCTACGCATTTGCACTTAGTCCAAACAGCTGTAAGTGCTTTAGGAAAGGTGATATTCCCCCATTTTGTGGAAAGAGAAACCGAGGCACAGTGCAGCTCAGTTATTTGTCCAGAACCACTTGCTGTTGGGAATAGAAAACACCGTTCAAGCTCATGTGAGAATCATTAGATAATCGTTATTATTAAGGAAATTCACTCCTGTCTAGAATATTACTGAATTTTGAGACCTTAGGAACATACAAGCTCTCAAAGTTGGGCAAGGAAGTTCTTGGTTCTCGCTTCAGCTCTCTGCAGTATGTAACATTTTGTTTAAACACAGCAAGAACGTTAACTGGAACACGTTCTGTTTTTCCTCTTTTCCCTCCTCTTCCAAGTCCCACAGATCTGGTCTTACTTGAACCAGCCCCTGGCACTCGAGGCAGTCGGGCGCTGTGGCCGTGAGTCCAGGGGCACTGGTCCCTCTGAAGCTCTTCCTTCTGGGTCCCTTCCATGATTCTGTGTCTTTCCCAGTGAATATGACTCCCAAGACATCCTGACTGGATCTCTGTTTGCACAGTAGCTGCCTCGCATGGTGTTTTCAATCTGTCACCACTGCTACACTACAAATGTAGTGTATACGTGTAGGTAATCCTAAAAGCACCACAAAATAGGATACAGATTGCTTTGGCTCGGTGGGATTCATTTTGAGGTTTGGATATTTTTGGAGGGGTTTGCCTTTAAATGATTATCCTTCCATATTTAACATTTGTCCTGTTTTGCTGGCTTCCAGCCAAGCCCTCCTTCCACTGCAGGTAAAGAGAGCAGAGCTGGGAGGGTGTGCCTGTCACCCCCTCTGCAACCGGGACCTTCATCTCCTAGACACCAACGTATGGCACAAGATCATCCTTGAAATGTCACATGAGATTCTGGGAATTCTCTCCCAGAATACTCCCAGCACTGTTTATCTAAGCCAGCACCAGGTGTTCTGTGTGCCTGAGGCCCCACGTGTTCTGGAAGGCTTCCTTGGTTTTTGTTTGTACAGAGTTACCCTGGTGTGCACAGTGGGCTCAGTGAGCCTGTCCCAGTGCTCTCTGCATATTCCTGCTGATGGAGAGAACCTCTCTGTGCTTTCCCAAATGACCCAGGGCAGGATTCCTGTGACCACACTGCAGTGTCCACCCTGGCCAAGACCTGCACTGGGGGTGGGACAGGACTGTGCAATGGCTCTTTAAGCTGTGTCTGCCCTGATCCTCTTAAACACCACCTGTGGGCACTTCTTGCTTCTGTACAGCCCCTTCCCTCTCAGGCACCTGGCTGTGTGTTTCTAAATGTTTGTTTTTGTTACGCAGCAGCCACCATGTTGTGCTTATTCCAGTGAAAACTGGGTGAAATTCCATGGCCTCGTGTTATGCAGAAGGACAAACAAGGTCTCCCTCACATCCAGGAAACTATAAATAGAAACTGTACAAAAATCAACAGAGGATGACTAGAGCAGAGGTGGGCGTATGAAACTGTGCCCAGCTTGGGAACTAAAGGCAATGTTCCCCACATGGAAAGAGACAAATTTCCTTTGAATTGCCCTCTGGAAGGTAATTCCTTGACTCTTTCCCTAGGTGCTAGAAGGGTCTGGATCAGTGCACCCAGGGTCAAACCATCAGCACTCAGCTCCAAGCAAACAGGTCCCAAAGGAAACAGCTCCCAGGCACTCGAGGAGGTCTCAGGCCAAAGAGTACCAGGGGGAAAACCAGCAGGAGGATGAGGCCAGGAAGAACAAATTACAGCTCTTGGGTACCACATCATCACGCTCATTTTTGTCCTTTAGAAGGACAATTATCTGTTTAATTGTTTTGTCATCACAAACAATATTCCTGAGCTGCTCTGTCACACCTGGGCTGGTGGAGGTTTTGGTGGGAGCGCCCTGCGTGCTCCCCTGTATTTACACACAAGCCTGGCTTGTGCTTTTGCAAAGATTACTCTCCCTTTCCAAACAGAAAGCAGTGACTGGACCAAGCCCAAGCATTGTTTAAGAGTGGGCTGTGACTCTGTGGTTTGTTTTCTTGTTTTGTTTGTAAAGGTCAGAGATGTAATGATTTTTTTTGAGGTAAAAGTTGTACTCAGATCTTTCACTGGGCTGAGCTGGAGGGGAAGTGAAAAAGTAAGTCCTGGTCAAAGCATGGTACTTCTTTGGTGATTTCTCTCATCAAATACGTGCCCAAAGTGGAAGCTGGCTGTGTCTCCCTGAGGCCACATTGCCTTCCCCAGTGCCCCAGTCTGCCTGCCTAAACGTGAGCCTCTGCATGCTCACATCTGGTAAAAACTCCTGCTTCTGACAGGTTTGCCAGATTGCTGAGAGCTGCAGCGAGGCATGTTCCCTAGTAAGCACTTCCCAGCACTGGAGCCCTGCCTTATCTGGGCTGTGAGTGGGCCAGGCAGGAGGATTTGGACTCTGCTTTGCACCGGGGATTTTCACTGGAGCAGCCTCTCTGAGGCACCTGGCAAAGTGACAGGAGGAGGAAGCTGCTCATGACTAACAAATCCTTCCCACTTCTCTGGGTGAAGGAGACCTGCAGTGGATCATTCTTAGCTTGTTTTCGAGGCAATAGGCTGTGTGAAATTTTTGGTAAAGGATGGCTTGTTGTAGACAAGCGAGTCGAAGTGCCAGTGATATTTTCTGCGGGGTCTGATACTTGTGGGAGGTCTGGGCTTTCAGGGTTGTTTGCTTGGAAATACCAGGGACATTGTACAGAAACACTGGTGCAAAAAGGCTTAAGAACTAACCCCCACTTTTTACAACTTTCTGCATGCTCAGTGATAGCTAAATGATGCAGACACACATTCAAAGTAAGAGTACAATTGTTGTTGGACATTCTGAATATGTCAGATTCTTAAAATTGAAGTATTGAGAGGTGGAGAAATGGTGTCAGTGAATGGTTTGTATTGGAAAAAAACAACCAAGATACGTTCTTGAAACAAAACTTTTAATTGACCCATCCCATTTTTTTTTTTAGTCCATCCCAATTTTCTTTTTTAAATTTCAAAGTAGGCACCAGAAAAACTTCTGAAATCTCAAAAACATTCACAGGAAAGGAGAAGCATTTCCTGTTGATCTCAGCTTGGATGCTTGGGGGAGTATGACATTTTCTGCAAAACTGACAGAAACCAGGTAGGATTTTCACTGCCTGCCAGGCAGGTTTGAAAACCTGCTTGATTTCCTTGCAGCTCAGCTGCCCAGCTCCCAGGGATCCTGACAGAGGGATCCTGACAGAGGGATCCTGACAGAGGGATCCTGACAGAGCCACCCAGCTCCCAGGGATCCTGACAGAGGGATCCTGACAGGGAGATCCTGACAAGGGGATCCTGACAGGGGGATCCTGACAGGGGGATCCTGACAGAGGGATCCTGACAGGAGGATCCTGACAGGGGGATCCTGACAGAGCCACCCAGCTCCCAGGGATCCTGACAGAGGGATCCTGACAGAGCTGCCCAGCTCCCAGGGATCCTGACAGGGGGATCCTGACAGAGGGATCCTGACAGAGCCGCCCAGCTCCCAGGGACCCAGCTGGTTCTGCTGTCACCTGTGCTCTTCTGGAGATGCTCTTCTGCTCTGTGCAGCCCCTCAGCGGGCTCCTTCCAGCTGTGCTTCCAGCTGTGAGGGTGTCCCAGGAGCTGCTGGCACCTCTGGGCAGCTCCGGCTGACCCTGCCCAGACCGGCCCCGGGGGCTCCCAGTGCTCCCGCAGCTTCTCCCCTGCAGGGCAGGTATGCAGACTGTCCAGCTGCCCCACGTCCTCCTCAGCTGCAACCCAACTCTCCGTTTGCCTCAGGAATGTGAATTTGGCCACAAATTCACAGCAATTTCACTGAAATAGCTTTCAAAATTGAAACGGCGCCAGTGGAGGAATATTCTTTAGGGTGTATCTAGGAGTGTTCTGTGAGAAATATTAATCCTTTGGAAGCTAGAGATGAACTGCCTCCTGGATCATTCTGGGAACTGAATCTTCCCATCCTTGAACACCTTCTGCCCTAAGCATCAGTATTTAGTCAAAGCCTATATGGGTCAGAATCACAATACTCAAACCACCTTTGCTAGCTCACAGTAAATGTGTCACCATCAGTAAAAAGTGTGAAGATAAAGAAACCTGGTCTAGGGCACTGTAAACACTTGGTTTCAGATATGAAATTTTAAATTTGAGAAAGTTATCTGGTGAAGAGCCTGGGGGGTTTGTGTCTTTGTTACACCTGCCTTGGCCAACAGAACTGCCACGATGCTCAGCAGCTTCCAGCAGCTTCCAGCAGCTTCCAGCAGCTTCCAGCAGCGGAGGGTCCCTCCGTGGGTGGCAGAGAAGGTGGTGTGGCTCAGCCCCACACGGCTCGCTCACTCCCTGTTGGTGGCATGGGGGCAGAAATAGCAAGGGTGAAAGTGAGAAAGTGTGTGGGTTGAGCTAAAGTCAGTTTAGTAGGTGAAGCAAAAGCTGTGTGTGAAAGCAAAGCAAAACCAGAATTCGCTGCCCACCTCCCACGGGCAGGCAGGTGCCCAGCCCTGGCCAGGGCAGCACCGGGCACGGGAACAGCACCACTCTGCGTGTCCCTCCCTCCCAGCCCGGGCTGCTGGCACGGTGCCCTGGGGCCTGGGATGTCCCTGGGCTCCGCAGGGCTCAGCCGTGTCCCCCAGCCCCTGGGTACCCCCGGCCCCAGGGCACCCCCAGCTCCCGGGCACCCCCAGCCCCATCAGCACCCCTATCCCCCGGGCACCCCCAGCCCCCGGGCACCCTCAGCCCATGGGTACCCCCAGCCCCATGGGC